>NW_025749165.1:0-26996 GCF_021184085.1 Oncorhynchus gorbuscha
CAGTGTAAGTACAGAGTGGTAACAGTTTCCAGCCACTCAATCTAATCCTGTGATGTGATAGCGCTAATCTCTCCCTAATCCCCGCCATGTAAACACAGCCTTTCAGCCCAATTGGGATTATCCATGCATCAATCCTCCTGTTAGAAAGGAGAGGAACCACAGTGGCCTGGGGAGAGGATAGGGGAGGGACAGGAGTGAGGATATAGAGCTGTCCTGTATCCCTAGAAACAACAGTCCCCCTCAGGGGGTCCTGGGTCCCCCACCATCCAGGATATGGAGAACACAGTATAGTGGAACCTCACTGCTGGCTCACTTCCTCTGTAATGACCTACCCTGGGTGGAGGGTTAGGCCTGAGAGAGAGCATTATATACACACACCAGGAGAGAGAAAAACATGTATATACAGTAAAAGTCTAACATTTAGACATCTACTGTTTCAAAGATTTTTCTTTGTTTTTACTATTTTCTACATTGTAGAATAATAGTCAAGACATCAAGGAGTGAAGGAGTTCCCACATATGCTGTGCATTTGTTGGCTGCTTTTCCTTCGCTATGTGGTCCAACTCATCCCAAACCATCTCAATTGGGTTGTGGTCGGGTGATTGTGGAGGCCAGGTCATCTGATGCAGCAGTCCATCACTCTCCTTCTTGGTCAAATAGCCCGTACACAGCCTGGAGGTGTGTTGGGTCATTGTCCTGTTAAAAAACGAATTATAGTCCCACTAAGCCCAGCAGTTTGACCACAAAGGCCTGATTCACGCAGTCTCCTCTGAACAGTTGATGTTGAGATGTGTCTGTTACTTGAACTCTGAAGCATTTGTTTGTGCTGCAATTTCTGAGGCTGATAACTCTGATGAACTTACCCTCTACAGCAGAGGTAACTCTGGGTCTTCATTTCCTGTGGCGGTCCTCATGAGAGCCAGTTTCACATAGCGGAGATCATCCATTCAAGGCCTTGATTGACTGCATCTCTTAAAGTAATGATGGACTGTCATTTCGGATTTGAGCTGTTCTTGCCATTTGGACTCATCAGACCAAATAGGGCTATTTCCACCAGTCTACCTGTCACAACACAACTGATTGGCTTCAAAGGCACTGAGAAAAGAAATGACTTCAGATTAACAAGGCATACCTTTAATTGAAATGCATTTCTTTGAAGCTGTTTGACCAAGAGTGTGCAAAGCTGATCAAGGCAACAAAGAAGAAACTCAAATATAAAATATATTTTGATTTGTTTAACACTTTTTGGTTACTACATGATTCCATGTGTTATTTCATAGTTTTGATGTCTTCACTATTATTCTACTATGTAGAAAATAGTACAAATAAAAGAAAACCCTGGAATGAGTAGGTGTGTCCAAACTTTTGACTGGTACTGAATGTAGAGTGTGAATCCAACCTTTCCATATCCCCTCCTACTGTTAGTGCACTGGCTTTTCAAGATCTATTAAACACTGCCAAAGATTTGGAATTTTGTTGAGACCCTCAAATTCAACAAAGCCAATGACAGCAACCTAGTCACCCACCAGAGGTTTCTGACCCACTGTCTGGGAACCACTAAGGACTGGTCATGAAATGCTGTCTTCTCAAGACAACAGGGCAGTCTATGGACTGCCTATATGTTGACTAGTCTGAGGTGTAGGGGATAACCAAGTCGCCTCGTCAGCCATAACAGAAGATGAGTGATGAGACCTTAGGGTGTCTCAGAGGGTTAACCTCAAACAGACCCATTGACGGAAGTAATTACAAATTAGCCGCGTGTGGAGGGTCTCTCTCTCTCTGCAGGAAAAAGCCGTTTATCAGAGCGCGAGGGGGGCAGACGGACAGATGATACAAATAGTCAATCTATAGCCCTGGGGATCGATGCCCTGCGACATCCTTCTTAATCAAAGCCTCGGCAACGGGATGACTGGGCCCAACCCCGGCAACGATTTCCTTTTCTTCAAACCACTGCAACCGTGGCTGAGCATCCTCACACACACACCGATTGCCCTTACTCAACATCCTCACACACACACACACCCACACACACACACACACACACACACACGCACGTGCACACACACACACACACACACACACACACACACACACACACACACACACACACACACACACACACACACACACACACACACACACACAGCTAATATCAAAACGTTAGAAATTGGTTTCTGGCTAAACTTGTCTCAAAGTAGCTATAGGCCAGGAAGGAGGATGTTCATTCACTAACTTATGTGGTTATACAGAAAGGATGGTGGGAGGAGATAGAGGAGGGGAGAGACAGACAAATACAACTAGATGGAGAGTTTTAGAGGTGTGGGAACCCAGTAGAATCTCATTAACTCTCTCCCCAGAGAATAGACAGTGTGTTGCGTTTGGTTGTGTGTGTGTGTTTGAGGGGGTGTAACCTTGGTATGGGGGCCTGCCTGCCACATTACCCTCTCTGACGGGGGCTAGCCTAGCAGGACGGAATGTCCCTGGTCTTCCTGCCTGTCCCGGGGAGAGAGTGAGGAGGCTGGGCGGAGGTACACGGGCCAGAGCCCCGGGACAAAGCCCCAGGGAGGGGTGGGTAGGGAGGGTCTCGGCAGGGGCCTGGGCCCTCGTCTCTCTGGGTGTGTGTGGAGGAAATGCGGAGGCAGCACTTCACTGCTTCCTGGCACGCATGCCTTCCCCAGAGGACAGAGTTGCTATGGCTGGAGTCTGGGTCTTCCCCAGAGGACAGAGTTGCTATGGCTGGAGTCTGGGTCTTCCCCAGAGGACAGAGTTGCTATGGCTGGAGTCTGGGTCTTCCCCAGAGGACAGAGTTGCTATGGCTGGAGTCTGGGCCTTCCCCAGAGGACAGAGTTGCTATGGCTGGAGTCTGGGTCTTCCCCAGAGGACAGAGTTGCTATGGCTGGAGTCTGGGCCTTCCCCAGAGGACAGAGTTGCTATGGCTGGAGTCTGGGTCTTCTCTGGAGTCTGGGTCTTCCCAGAGGACAGAGTTGCTATGGCTGGAGTCTGGGCCTTCCCCAGAGGACAGAGTTGCTATGGCTGGAGTCTGGGTCTTCCCCAGAGGACAGAGTTGCTATGGCTGGAGTCTGGGTCTTCCCAGAGGACAGAGTTGCTATGGCTGGAGTCTGGGTCTTCCCAGAGGACAGAGTTGCTATGGCTGGAGTCTGGGCCTCTTCTGGCTGGAGTCTGGGCCTTACCCAGAGGACAGAGTTGCTATGGCTGGAGTCTGGGCCTTACCCAGAGGACAGAGTTGCTATGGCTGGAGTCTGGGTCTTCTCCAGGACAGAGTTGCTATGGCTGGAGTCTGGGTCTTCTCCAGGACAGAGTTGCTATGGCTGGAGTCTGGGTCTTCCCCAGGACAGAGTTGCTATGGCTGGAGTCTGGGTCTTCCCCAGGACAGAGTTGTTATGGGCTGGAGTCTGGGTCTTCTCCAGGACAGAGTCGTTATGGGCTGGAGTCTGGGTCTTCTCCAGGACAGAGTTGTTATGGGCTGGAGTCTGGGTCTTCTCCAGGACAGAGTTGTTATGGGCTGGAGTCTGGGTCTTCTCCAGAGGACAGAGTTGCTATGGCTGGAGTCTGGGCCTTCCCCAGAGGACAGAGTTGCTATGGCTGGAGTCTGGGTCTTCTCCAGGACAGAGTTGTTATGGGCTGGAGTCTGGGTCTTCTCCAGGACAAAGTTATGGGCTGGAGCCCGGAGGCAGAGACAAGGGCACACACACACACACGCACGCACGCACGCACGCACACACGCGCGCGCCATGTTGGACACAATGGGAACGGACAAACTCAGGGTGCGATGGTGACAGCACAGCATTGTAAGGGAGAAGATGACAGGATGGATGTCCCCTACAATGGCCTCCACAACACGTGACAACCCCCCCCCCCCCCACTGAACAAGGTAATGAAACACTAAACTGTTGTTTCCAACACTGCTAATATACCCTACTGACAAACACATAGCGACATTATCCCCCCTGAATGAGAAAATACACTACTAAGAGGTAGTCACTACTAAGAGGTAGTCACTACTAAGAGGTAGTCACTACTAAGAGGTAGTCACTACTAAGAGGTAGTCACTACTAAGAGGTAGTCACTACTAAGAGGTAGTCACTACTAAGAGGTAGTCACTACTAAGAATCCATTACAAGTGATTTTCCAACTCACATCTGGTGCTCATCTTGAAAGGCATTAAGGGGTAGCATGCTACCATTATCCCCTGGTTAGAGTATTGAGAGCAGTTTGGAAACTAGAAAGGCTAATTGGACTAATTAGCTACTCAGAAAGGCTCTCTGACAAAAGCTGGGGAGGGCGGTGTGTGTGCCTGAGGCCCCCCCCCCCTCCGTGTGTCTAAGAGAGGTACCTGTCTGACTGCAGCTCACTGTTCCACCATGTTTGTCTCACTTATCACATTGGATTAGAGGACAGGCTGCAGCACCACGGAGCACTGTGAAGATAATTAACCACAGGTCCTGCTCAGACAGACTGACAGGGACACACTCTCACACAGGATGCAACCACACACACTCCCCACAACCCCTATTCTCTCTCACCACCTACAGCAAATGCTTAAAAAGGGAACACGAAGGGGGAAGTGTGTGTGTGTGTGTGTGAATAATAATCACAGGAGGCAGATTTCCTAGCCAGTCTAATTAAACACTACAGGTCATGCCAGCGAGGGCTCCAACATGTCCGAACGCAATGAGCCTTTCACAAGAAATGCCCCCCGACCACAACACACACACTTCAACGTTTCCCATTAGTGCGTTCATGTGGGATGACAGCAACACATTATTATCATGATAATGACTTAGGTAAATCTATTCCCCCCTGAGAGAGGAACCCCATGTATGTACAACCCTGTTTGTTCTCTCTGTACTGTAGGTGGAGAAACAGTGGTGAAAGGTGAATACATGGCGGTGTGTGTAGGTGTGTTTAGGTGTGTGTTTAGGTGTGTGTTTAGGTGTGTGTTTAGGTGTGTGTAGGTGTGTGTAGGTGTGTGTAGGTGTGTGTAGGTGTGTGTGTAGGTGTGTGTAGGTGTGTTTAGGTGTGTGTAGGTGTTTGTACGTGTGTTTAGGTGTGTGTTTAGGTGTGTGTAGGTGTGTGTAGGTGTGTGTTTAGGTGTGTGTTTAGGTGTGTGTTTAGGTGTGTGTAGGTGTGTGTAGGTGTGTGTAGGTGTGTTTAGGTGTGTGTAGGTGTGTTTAGGTGTGTGTAGGTGTGTGTAGGTGTGTGTTTAGGTGTGTGTAGGTGTGTGTAGGTGTGTGTTGTGTGTAGGTGTGTGTAGGTGTGTGTTTAGGTGTGTGTAGGTGTGTGTGTAGGTGTGTGTAGGTGTGTGTACGTGTGTTTAGGTTTGTGTGTGTTTAGGTGTGTTTAGGTGTGTGTAGGTGTGTGTGTAGGTGTGTGTAGGTGTGTTTAGGTGTGTGTAGGTGTGTGTATGTGTGTTTAGGTGTGTGTAGGTGTGTGTAGGTGTGTGTAGGTGTGTGTAGGTGTGTGTAGGTGTGTGTAGGTGTGTGTAGGTGTGTGTAGGTGTGTGTAGGTGTGTTTAGGTGTGTGTAGGTGTTTAGTGTGTGTAGGTGTGTGTAGGTGTGTGTTGGTGTGTGTAGGTGTGTGTAGGTGTGTGTAAGTGTGTGTAAGTGTGTTTAGGTGTGTGTAAGTGTGTTTAGGTGTGTGTAGGTGTGTTTAGGTGTGTGTAGGTGTGTTTAGGTGTGTGTTACAGGCGTCAGTTAAACCCATGACCAACCTCTTGGTGAATAGAACAGCGGGCTGGTTTGACTGACAGCTTCATTAGCCTGTGTTAGGGGGTTGTTAGCAGGACTGTTGACTTCCGCCGCCTCAGAGCAGGAGAGGAGCGACAGTGGTGTTCGGTCGCCGTTGGAAACCGTGGGGTGAGGAATGTGCTTGTTTGGGGTTACCCGGGGATAAACAGGGGGGCTGGTGTCAGTCTCTGAGCTGAAGAATAGATACATGTCATTTCCTGCCTCTTTTAGGTGCATGAGTCTGTGTTTGTATTATTTCTGTGTGTGTTGGTTCTCCCTGGCCAGTCTCTTTGTTGCAGTGTGTTTACACACAGGCCCAGTAGTTTCCTGTCTCCCCCAGACCCCCAGGCAGAGCCCCGTCTGATTGGTCAACTCTGACAGCCGTCCACTCCACTGGGCCGTCCGACCGTGACTGGTCAACCAGCTGCTCTCCACTGCCACTACGACCAGGGGAGGAGGGATGGGGTCTACGACCAGGGGAGGGAGGGATGGGGTCTACGACCAGGGGAGGGAGGGGGGTCTACGACCAGGGGGAGGGAGGGGGTTTACGACCAGGGCGGGGGGCTTACGACCAGGGCAAGGGAGGGAGGGGGTCTACGACCAGGGCAAGGGAGGGAGGGGGTCTACGACCAGGGCAAGGGGAGGGAGGGGTCTCGACCAGGGAGAGGGAGGGTCTACCACCAGGGAGGGAGGGGGTCTACGACCAGGGAGAGGGAGGGGGTCTGACCAGGGCAAGGGAGGGAGGGGTCTACGACCAGGGCAAGGGAGGGAGGGGGTCTGACCAGGGCAGGGAGGGGGTCTACGACCAGGGGGAGGGAGGGTCTACGACCAGGGGCAGGGAGGGTCTCGACCAGGGGCAGGGAGGGGGTCTACGACCAGGGCAAGGAGGGAGGGGTCTACGACCAGGCAGAGGAGGGAGGGTCTCGACCAGGCAGAGGGAGGGAGGGGGTCTACGACCAGGGCAAGGGAGGGAGGGGTCTACGACCAGGGCAAGGGAGGAGGGGGTCTACGACCAGGGCAAGGGAGGGAGGGGGTCTACGACCAGGGGGAGGGAGGGAGGGGGTCTACGACCAGGGGAGGGAGGGAGGGGGTCTACGACCAGGGCGAGGGAGGGAGGGGGTCTACCGACCAGGGCGAGGGAGGGAGGGGGTCTGACCAGGGCGAGGAGGGGGTCTGACCAGGGCGAGGGAGGGGGTCTACGACCAGGGGCGGGAGGGAGGGGCCCACGACCAGGGGAGGGAGGGGGTCTACGACCAGGGGAGGGAGGGGGTCTACGACCAGGGGGAGGGAGGGGGTCTACGACAGGGGAGGGAGGGGTCTACGACCAGGGGAGGGAGGGGGTCTCGACCAGGGCAAGGGAGGGAGGAGGGTCTACGACCAGGGGAGGGAGGGGGTCTCCGACCAGGGGGCGGGAGGGGGTCTCCGACCAGGGGAGGGATGAGGTCTACGACCAGGGGGAAGGAGGGGTCTGACCAGGGGGAGGGGGAGTCTACGACCAGGGGAGGGAGGGAGGGGGTCTGACCAGGGGAGGGAGGGAGGGGGTCTACGACCAGGGGAGGGGGAGGGGTCTGACCAGGGGGAGGGAGGGAGGGGGTCTACGACCAGGGGGAGGGGAGACCAGGGGAGGAAGGAGGGGTCTCACGACCAGGGGGAGGGAGGGAGGGGGTCTACGACCAGGGGAGGGAGGGAGGGGGTCTACGGGGGGAGGTCTGACCAGGGAGAGGAAGGAGGGGGTCTGACCAGGGGGAGGGAGGGAGGGGTCTGACCAGGGGGGGGAGGGAGGGGTCTACGACCAGGGCGAGGGAGGGAGGGGGTCTACGACCAGGGGGGGAGGGAGGGGGTCTCGACCAGGGCAGGGGGTCTGACCAGGGGAGGAGGGAGGGGGGGGGTCTCGACCAGGGGAGGGAGGGTCTGACCAGGGGAGGGAGGGGCTACGACCAGGGGAGGGAGGGGGGGGTCTACGACCAGGGGGGAGGGAGGGGGTCTACGACCAGGGCAAGGGAGGGAGGAGGGTCTGACCAGGGGGGAGGGAGGGAGGAGGGTCTACACCAGGGGAGGGAGGGAGGGGGTCTTATCGACCAGGGGGAGGGAGGAGGGTCTACGACCAGGGGGGAGGGAGGGAGGGGTCTACGACCAGGGGAGGGAGGACCAGGGAGGAGGGAGGGGGTCTTACGACCAGGGGAGGAGGGAGGGGGTCTACGACCAGGGGAGGGAAGGAGGGGGTCTACGACCAGGGGAGGGAGGGGGTCTACGACCAGGGGAGGGAGGGGGTCTACGACCAGGGGGAGGGAGGGGGGGTCACGACCAGGGGGAGGGAGGGAGGGGGTCTACGACCAGGGGAGGGAGGGAGGGGGTCTACGACCAGGGGAGGGAGGGAGGGTCTACACCAGGGGAGGAGGGAGGGGGTCTGTTACCAGGGGGAGGGAAGGAGGGGGTCTACGACCAGGGGAGGGAGGAGGGGGTCTAAATTGACCAGGGGAGGGGGTCAGGACCAGGGGGGGAGGGTCTATTACCAGGGGGAGGGGGGGTCTTACGACCAGGGGAGGAGGGGCTCACGACCAGGGGAGGGAGGAGGGGGTCTACGACCAGGGGAGGGAGGGAGGGGGTCTACGACCAGGGGGAGGGAGGGAGGGGGTCTACGACCAGGGGAGGGAGGGAGGGGTCCAAAACCAGGGGGAGGGAGGGAGGGTCTACGACCAGGGGAGGGAAGGAGGGGGTCACCACCAGGGGAGGGAGGAGGGGTCTACACCAGGGGAGGGAGGGGGTCTGTTATTCAAGGGGAGGGGTCTCGACCAGGGGAGGGAAGGAGGGGTCTACACCAGGGGGAGGGAAGGAGGTCTCGACCAGGGGGAGGGAGGGAGGGGGTCTGACCAGGGGGGGGAAGGAGGGTCTGACCCCAACATAGACCCTGGATACAAGACTCACAGCAGAGTCCCACATCCTAATAAATCAGAAGAATAGTCATTATCTACCATTATGGTGTTATTAAATTATCATTTACATTTGTTGGCTCATGTTGCCTATTAAAGTGATGACATTTATTTAACACGCAGTGATTCATTAAGTGACTAAATAATGTGTCGTTGTTTTCCACCTAAAATGGAGTTGACCTTATTACCAATGTCCAAAATTACCAGCATTATCATAACTGTCATCACCAGCATCATGATCATTTCCAGCATCATAATGTAAAGGGCTGTTATTCAATGCCCTCCAACAACAACACATCATTATGAGACATTCCTCAACATGATCATCTTTATCTCTTAACAAAGAGAGAAGACATCCTTGTTAACATACATAATAACATCCATATCACATTCCCATTCTAACAGTGTGTTGCTGGGTCTGATCTGCACTGTGAGACGCACGGACCTCAGGAATACCACCACCATTCATTACAGAATGGAACTGTGGCAGAGCAGTGAGAGGAACCAGGTTGGACTGAAGTCCTCAGTCAGTGACACACACACACACAGCGTCGTCAGTCAGTGACACACACACGCCGCACCCACACCACCCACACCGCACCCACCCGACACCACCACACCACCCACACCCACACCCACACACACACACACACACACACACACACACACACACACACACACACACACACACACAGTCGTCAGTCAGTGAGTGAGCAGAGTGGCCTTCTCCTTTGCCCTAATTAGCCCTCTCTAATTCAGCTCGTTAGGACTCGTTATAACTCGTTAGGGTTCCACTGACTCCCAGGTAATGAGGTCTGACAGGAGGAATCTGTCACCTGGACAGTTCCCCAGTAAACCTGAGGAGACTAAGACCAGGGTGAGATGCCCAGACCATACACACAGGCTCACATACAGAGAGGTAGTCACTAGAGGAACAACACATACAGAGAGGTAGTCACTAGAGGGAACAACACATACAGAGAGGTAGTCACTAGAGGAAACAACACATACAGAGGAGAGAGGTAGTCACTAGAGGAAACAACACATACAGAGAGGTAGTCACTAGAGGGAACAACACATACAGAGAGGTAGTCACTAGAGGGAACAACACATACAGAGGAGAGAGGTAGTCACTAGAGGGAACAACACATACAGAGAGGTAGTCACTAGAGTGAACAACACATACAGAGAGGTAGTCACTAGAGGGAACAACACATACAGAGAGGTAGTCACTAGAGGGAACAACACATACAGAGAGGTAGTCACTAGAGGGAACAACACATACAGAGAGGTAGTCACTAGAGGAAACAACACATACAGAGGAGAGAGGTAGTCACTAGAGGAAACAACACATACAGAGAGGTAGTCACTAGAGGGAACAACACATACAGAGAGGTAGTCACTAGAGGGAACAACACATACAGAGAGGTAGTCACTAGAGGGAACAACACATACAGAGAGGTAGTCACTAGAGGGAACAACACATACAGAGAGGTAGTCACTAGAGGGAACAACACATACAGAGAGGTAGTCACTAGAGGAAACAACACATACAGAGAGGAGAGAGGTAGTCACTAGAGGAAACAACACATACAGAGAGGTAGTCACTAGAGGGAACAACACATACAGAGAGGTAGTCACTAGAGGGAACAACACATACAGAGAGGTAGTCACTAGAGGGAACAACACATACAGAGAGTAGTCACTAGAGGAAACAACACATACAGAGAGGTAGTCACTAGAGGAAACAACACATACAGAGAGGTAGTCACTAGAGGAAACAACACATACAGAGAGGTAGTCACTAGAGGGAACAACACATACAGAGAGGTAGTCACTAGAGGAACAACACATACAGAGAGGTAGTCACTAGAGGGAACAACACATACAGAGAGGAGAGAGGTAGTCACTAGAGGGAACAACACATACAGAGAGGTAGTCACTAGAGGGAACAACACATACAGAGAGGTAGTCACTAGAGGGAACAACACATACAGAGAGGAGAGAGGTAGTCACTAGAGGGAACAACACATACAGAGAGGTAGTCACTAGAGGGAACAACACATACAGAGAGGAGAGAGGTAGTCACTAGAGGGAACAACACATACAGAGAGGTAGTCACTAGAGGGAACAACACATACAGAGAGGTAGTCACTAGAGGGAACAACACATACAGAGAGGTAGTCACTAGAGGGAACAACACATACAGAGAGGTAGTCACTAGAGGGAACAACACATACAGAGAGGTAGTCACTAGAGGGAACAACACATACAGAGAGGTAGTCACTAGAGGAAACAACACATACAGAGAGGTAGTCACTAGAGGGAACAACACATACAGAGAGGTAGTCACTAGAGGGAACAACACATACAGAGGAGAGAGGTAGTCACTAGAGGAAACAACACATACAGAGAGGTAGTCACTAGAGGGAACAACACATACAGAGAGGTAGTCACTAGAGGGAACAACACATACAGAGAGGTAGTCACTAGAGGGAACAACACATACAGAGAGGTAGTCACTAGAGG
Organism: Oncorhynchus gorbuscha; assembly: GCF_021184085.1. Classification (NCBI taxonomy): domain Eukaryota; kingdom Metazoa; phylum Chordata; class Actinopteri; order Salmoniformes; family Salmonidae; genus Oncorhynchus; species Oncorhynchus gorbuscha. The sequence continues at coordinate 11,207 of NW_025749165.1, forward strand.
GAACAACACATACAGAGAGGTAGTCACTAGAGGAACAACACATACAGAGAGGTAGTCACTAGAGGGAACAACACATACAGAGAGGTAGTCACTAGAGGGAACAACACATACAGAGAGGTAGTCACTAGAGGGAACAACACATACAGAGAGGTAGTCACTAGAGGAAACAACACATACAGAGAGGTAGTCACTAGAGGAAACAACACATACAGAGAGGTAGTCACTAGAGGGAACAACACATACAGAGAGGTAGTCACTAGAGGAACAACACATACAGAGAGGTAGTCACTAGAGGAAACAACACATACAGAGAGGAGAGAGGTAGTCACTAGAGGAAACAACACATACAGAGAGGTAGTCACTAGAGGGAACAACACATACAGAGAGGTAGTCACTAGAGGAAACAACACATACAGAGAGGTAGTCACTAGAGGGAACAACACATACAGAGAGGTAGTCACTAGAGGGAACAACACATACAGAGAGGTAGTCACTAGAGGGAACAACACATACAGAGAGGTAGTCACTAGAGGGAACAACACATACAGAGAGGTAGTCACTAGAGGAACAACACATACAGAGAGGTAGTCACTAGAGGGAACAACACATACAGAGAGGTAGTCACTAGAGGAACAACACATACAGAGAGGTAGTCACTAGAGGGAACAACACATACAGAGAGGTAGTCACTAGAGGGAACAACACATACAGAGAGGTAGTCACTAGAGGGAACAACACATACAGAGAGGTAGTCACTAGAGGGAACAACACATACAGAGAGGTAGTCACTAGAGGAACAACACATACAGAGAGGTAGTCACTAGAGGGAACAACACATACAGAGAGGTAGTCACTAGAGGGAACAACACATACAGAGAGGTAGTCACTAGAGGGAACAACACATACAGAGAGTAGTCACTAGAGGAAACAACACATACAGAGAGGTAGTCACTAGAGGAACAACACATACAGAGAGGTAGTCACTAGAGGGAACAACACATACAGAGAGGTAGTCACTAGAGGGAACAACACATACAGAGAGGTAGTCACTAGAGGGAACAACACATACAGAGAGGTAGTCACTAGAGGGAACAACACATACAGAGAGGTAGTCACTAGAGGGAACAACACATACAGAGAGGTAGTCACTAGAGGGAACAACACATACAGAGAGGTAGTCACTAGAGGGAACAACACATACAGAGAGGTAGTCACTAGAGGGAACAACACATACAGAGAGGTAGTCACTAGAGGGAACAACACATACAGAGAGGTAGTCACTAGAGGGAACAACACATACAGAGAGGTAGTCACTAGAGGGAACAACACATACAGAGAGGTAGTCACTAGAGGAACAACACATACAGAGAGGTAGTCACTAGAGGGAACAACACATACAGAGAGGTAGTCACTAGAGGGAACAACACATACAGAGAGGTAGTCACTAGAGGGAACAACACATACAGAGAGGTAGTCACTAGAGGGAACAACACATACAGAGAGGTAGTCACTAGAGGGAACAACACATACAGAGAGGTAGTCACTAGAGGGAACAACACATACAGAGAGGTAGTCACTAGAGGGAACAACACATACAGAGAGGTAGTCACTAGAGGGAACAACACATACAGAGAGGTAGTCACTAGAGGGAACAACACATACAGAGAGGTAGTCACTAGAGGGAACAACACATACAGAGAGGTAGTCACTAGAGGAAACAACACATACAGAGAGGGAAGAGGGAACAAGGTACACATGGTACCACCAATAGCTGTAAAATAGAGAGCAGATAGATACTATTGTCTTACAAGGTAAAAATACCCTAGACCCCCCCCCAAAAAAAAAAACAAAGGGTCTGAAATCAATTACACTTTGGTCGTTAGCTGCCCTTGGATAGTCACAGATAATTAAGCTCAGCTCTTTTTTATGCTGAACAGATTAGTGTCTCTGTTACTGAGCCTTTGCCTGGCTTGATACTGCTCCCTGATTGGCTAGCTGGGGGAAAATGGGCAACGCTGATGGGAAGTGCCCTCAGCTGAATCACAATGCTCCAGTAGTGGTATGAAGAGCAGAGAGAGAGGAAAGGAGGGAGGGAGGAGAGAGAGAGGGAGGAGGAGAGAGGGAGGGAGGAGGAGAGAGAGGGGGAGAAGGAGAGAGGGAGGGAGGAGGAGAGAGGGAGGGGGAAGGAGAGAGGTAGAGGGAGACAGAGCACGCTCCAGTAGTGGCATGAAGAGCAGAGAGAGAGGAAAGGAGGGAGGGACGAGAGAGAGAGGGAGGAGGAGAGAGGGAGGGAGGAGGAGAGAGAGAGGGAGGAGGGAGAGAGCCCTCAGAGAGGAGGAGAGAGAGAGGGAGGAGGAGAGAGAGAGAGGAGGAGGGGAGGGAGGGAGGGGAGGAGAGAGAGGGAGGAGGAGAGAGGGCAGAGGAGAGCAGAGAGGGAGGAGGAGAGAGGGAGGGAAGGAGAGAGGGAGGAGGTAGAGGGAGACAGAGCACGCTCCAGTAGTGGCATGAAGAGCAGAGAGAGAGGGAAGGAGGGAGGGACGAGAGAGAGAGGGAGGAGGAGAGAGGGAGGGAGGAGGAGAGAGAGGGAGGGAGGAGAGAGAGAGGAGGAGGAGGAGGGAGGGAGGAGGAGAGAGGAGGGAGGGAAGGAGAGAGGTAGAGGGAGACAGAGCACGCTCCAGTAGTGGCATGAAGAGCAGAGAGAGAGAAAGGAGGGAGGGAGAGAGGAGGAGAGAGGGAGGAGAGAGGAGAGAGGGGGAGGAGGAGAGAGGGAGGGAGGAGAGGGAGGAGGAGGAAGGAGGAGGGGAGACAGAGCACGCTCCAGTAGTGGCATGAAGAGCAGAGAGAGAGAAAAGGAGGAGGGAGGAGGAGAGAGAGGGAGGAGAAGAGGAGGGAAGGAGAGAGTAGAGGAGACAGAGCACGGCTCCAGTAGTGGCATTAAGAGGGGAAAGGTCAAGAGGGAGAGAAGGGAAAAAGGGAGGAAGGGAGAGAGAGAGACAGAGAGGTAGGGGGAAGGAGAGAGTGTAGGGGAGAGGACAGTGTCTGGCTGAGCACAAACCTGGCTGCCTACCTACCTTGTGACCCGACCAGTAAGTCCTGAGAGAGTCAGACTCATTGAAATTTCTGTTCATATTAGCCCCCAGATGCAGATGAGTGGGATTAGACGGACATTTGTACCCCTTTTCTGAAGCTTCTCACAGGGGACCTGGCTGAAACAGAACAGTTCCACAGCTCCAATGGTGCATATCGTCCCCCTCCCAGAAACAGTCACGTCATTACGGCTCAGATTCAACTGTTTTAAATCACATATCATCACCCTCCCAGAAACAGTCAAATCATTACGGCTCAGATTCAACTGTTTTAAATCACATATCATCACCCTCCCAGAAACAGTCACGTCATTACGGCTCAGATTCAACTGTTTTAAATTTACATATCGTCCCCTCCCAGAAACAGTCACGTCATTACGGCTCAGATTCAACTGTTTTAAATCACATATCGTCCCCTCCCAGAAACAGTCACGTCATTACGGCTCAGATTCAACTGTTTTAAATCACATATCGTCCCCCTCCCAGAAACAGTCACGTCATTACGGCTCAGATTCAACTGTTTTAAATCACATATCGTCCCTCTCCCAGAAACAGTCACGTCATTACGGCTCAGATTCAACTGTTTTAAATCACATATCATCCCCCTCCCAGAAACAGTCACGTCATTACGGCTCAGATTCAACTGTTTTAAATCACAGAGGATCTTTTTATTTCCAAGTATTAATATTTTTCAACTAAGTTAAGGACAGCACATAGGACTGCATGTAGACAGCAAGCTTCATGGGACAATCAAATGAAACAAACAATAGATACATTACACAATCAGATAGATACATTACACAATCAGATAGATACATTACACAATCAGATAGATACATTACACAATCAGATAGATACATTACACAATCAGATCGATACAGCCGGTCTAGGTTTCACACTGAATTCACTTCATCTAATTTCCAAACCATCAAACAGTGGGATTATTCAATTCAATTGGGAGTAAATAAGACCTCTCTCCTCAATTAGCCCCTGCTAGATTTGTTATGGTCTGTTTAAAATGTTCAGTCTGAACACATTACCAAGACAACAAGGAGAACTCGCGGACAAAAGAATTTGCGGACAAATACGGCAATTACAGAAAGGCCTAGCTACCTACCACTTCACTTATTATACATATACAGACTCATCTGTGCTTCAGGAATTGGAAAATGAGAGAGGTAATACAGAAACAGAGGGAGAGACAGACACACACAGAGGGAGAGAGAGAGACAGAGGGAGAGAGAGAGACAGAGGGAGAGAGAGAGACAGAGGGAGAGAGACAGACAGAAGGAGAGAGACAGACAGAAGGAGAGAGAGAAAGACAGAGGGAGAGAGACAGACAGAAGGAGAGAGACAGACAGAAGGAGAGAGACAGACAGAAGGAGAGAGACAGACAGAAGGAGAGAGACAGACAGAAGGAGAGAGACAGACAGACAGACAGACAGGGGGAGAGTGGGAGAGACAGAGAGACACACAGAGGGAGAGAGAAAGACAGACAGAGGGAGAGAGACAGAGGGAGAGAGACAGACAGAAGGAGAGCGAGAGACAGAGACACAGACAGAGGGAGAGAGAGGGAGAGAAACAGACAGACAGAGGGAGAGAGAGACAGACAGGGAGAGAGAGAGACAGAGACAGACAGGGGGAGAGAGAGACACAGACAATGGGAGAGAGAGGGAGAGAGAGACACACAGACAGAGGGAGAGAGAAAGACAGACAGAGGGAGAGAGAGAGACAGACAGAGGGAGAGACAGAGACAGACAGAGGGAGAGAGAAACATATATATAGAGAGAGAGAAACATATGGAGAGAGAGAGAGAGAAGAGAGAGAGAGAGGAGAGCGAGAGACAGAGACACAGACAGAGGGAGAGAGAAACAGACAGACAGAGGGAGAGAGAGAGACAGACAGGGAGAAAGAGAGACAGATGGAGAGAGAGACAGAGACAGACAATGGGAGACAGAGACAGACAATGGGAGAGAGAGGGAGAGAGACAGACAGAGGGAGAGAGAAAGACAGACAGAGGGAGAGAAGACAGACAGACAGAGGGAGAGGAGAGGGACAGACAGACGGAAAGAGAGAGACAGACAGGAGTCACATACAGATAGAGAGAGAGAAACATATGGAGAGAGAGAGAGAGAAGAGAGAGAGAGAGAGAGGAAGGGAGAGACAGGGAGACACAGACAGAGGGAGAGAGAGAGAAACAGACAGACAGGGAGAAAGAGACAGATGGAGGGAGAGAGGGAGGGAGAGACAGACAATGGGAGACAGAGACAGACAATGGGAGAGACAGAGGAGAGAGAGACACACAGACAGACGGAGAAAGACAGACAGAGGGAGAGAGAGAGACAGAGGGGAGAGAGAGAGAAACATATAAACATATATATATATATGTATATATAGATAGAGAGAGAGAGAGAGACAGACAGAGCAGAGAAGGAGGGGGGAGGGAGGGGAGGAGACAGACAGATGGAGGCAGACACAGACAGAGAGAGACAGACAGACAGAGAAAGACAGACACAGACAGAGGAGGAGAGAGAGGGAAAGAGAAAGACGGAAAGACACAGGGAGATAGAGGGAGAGAGAGACAGACAGAGAGAGAGACAGAGGGAGAGAGACAGACAGACACAGGGAGAGAGAGAGGAGAGGAGGAGGGGAAAAGGAGAAAAAAAAGAGACACAGGGAGAGAGGAGAGAGACAGAGAGGAGAGGACTTGGAAGATGAGAGAAAAAGACAGACACAGACAGAGGGAGAGAGAGAAAGAGAAACAGACAGAGGAGAGAATATGCATTTGAAACAGACAGAGGGAGAGAGAGAAAGATGAGGTCAACAGACAGAGGGAGAGAGGGGGAGAGAGACAGACAGATGGAAAGAGCGAGAGAGAGGGAGAGAGTCACAGACAGAGAGAGACAGACACAGACAGAGGAAAGAGAGTGAGAGAGAGACAGACAAGAGGCAGCTCCCTTTTTAGAGAAAGGAGAGAGAGGGAAAGAAAGAGACAGGACCACGCAAATGACACAGGGAGAGAGAGAGAGAAAATGAGACAGAGGGAGAGAGAGACAGACATGATGCTGAAAGAAAGAAACAGACACAGGGAGAGAGAGAAGACACAGGGAAAGAGAGACACAGGGAAAGAGAGACACAGGGAAAGAGAGACACAGGGAAGAAAGAGAGAGAGAGGGACAGACAGACAGACAGAGGGAGAGACAGAGACAGACAGAGGGGGAGAGGAGACAGAGATGGAGATAAACAGACCTCACCAGCCAGACACACATTATTATGCATTTTCTTCATTATTAAATTGGGGGATGAAACCCTAGATGAGGTCATCTCTAGTTGAGAAGGACCAGCTGTTAACTAACAGAGTCAGCCATAAATAGGACGGACCAGCTTAGTCTTCCCTTATTAGCATCCCTCCTCACGAGAAGGACCAGCTGCATCAGCCTGGGGCCATGAATGGCTCTCTGATTGGCTCCTACAGCCAGTTTAATGTCAATAGTAAACTAGGAAGCCTTAGTTAACCTAGTTGGGGACAGGATTACGGGGAGAGATAGTAAGGACAGCCAGTCATGTAAAAATGAATGTCTATCAGGGTCTAATTTAATCAAGGGCAGCTCCCTTTAACTAACAGAAGGAATTACCAATGAGGAAGCCAATTATTTTGAACAGATTAAACGCTGAGGGAAGGACCCTGCCTGTCAGATAAGTGTGTGTGTGTTAACTGTGTTAAGAGAGATTTTAAAAAGGAAGGGCACCAGCTGGAATGGACTAACAGATTAAACAGACCTCCTATCAGAGGGATAAAGATGATGCTGTGGGGTGGAGGAAGGACCAGCTAGTTAACTAACAGATTAAACAGACCTCAACAAGAGAGAAGGACCAGCTAGTTAACTAACAGATTAAACGGACCTCACCAAGAGGGAAGGACCAGCTAGTTAACTAACAGATTAAACAGACCTCAACAAGAGAGAGGACCAGCCTAGTTAACTAACAGATTAAACAGACTTCAGCTGGTACAAGAGGATTTAACTAACAGATTAAAACGGACCTCATCAAGAGGGAAGGACCAGCTAGTTAACTAACAGAATAAACAGACCTCACCAAGAGGGGAGGGACCAGCTAGTTAACTAACAGATTAAACAGACCTCACCAAGAGAGAAGGACCAGCTAGCTAACTAACAGATGTCAAACAGACCTCAACTAGAGAGAGGACCAGCTAGTTAACTAACAGGTTAAACAGACCTCACCAAGAGGGGAGGACCAGCTAGTTAACTAACATATTAAACAGACCTCAACTAGAGGAAGGAGAGGGAAGGACCAGCTAGTTAACTAACAGATTAAACAGACCTCAACAAGAGGGAGGAACCAGCTAGTTAACTAACAGATTAAACAGACCTCAACTAGAGAGAAGGACCAGCTAGTTAACAGAATAAACAGACCTCACCAAGAGGGAGGGACCAGATAGTTAACTAACAGAATAAACAGACCTCAACTAGAGAGAAGGACCAGCTAGTTAACTAACATATTAAACAGACCTCAACTAGAGAGAAGGACCAGCTAGTTAACTAACAGATTAAACAGACCTCACCAAGAGGGAAGGACCAGCTAGTTAACTAACATATTATACAGACCTCAACTAGAGAGAAGGACCAGCTAGTCAACTAACTAACATATTAAACAGACCTCAACCAAGAGAGGGGGAAGGACCAGCTAGTTAACTAACAGGTTAAACAGACCTCAACTAGAGAGAAGGACCAGCTAGTTAACTAACAGAATAAACAGACCTCACCAAGAGGGAGGGACCAGCTAGTTAACTAACAGAATAAACAGACCTCACCAAGAGAGAAGGACCAGCTAGTTAACTAACAGATTAAACAGACCTCACCAAGAGAGAAGGACCAGCTAGCTAACTAACAGATTAAACAGACCTCAACTAGAGAGAAGGACCAGCTAGTTAACTAACAGATTAAACAGACCTCACCAAGAGGGACGGACCAGCTAGTTAACTAACATATTAAACAGACCTCAACTAGAGAGAAGGACCAGCTAGTTAACTAACATATTAAACAGACCTCAACTAGAGGGAAGGACCAGCTAGTTAACGAACATATTAAACAGAACTCAGATTAAACTAGAGGGACGGACCAGCTAGTTAACTAACAGATTAAACAGACCTCACCAAGAGGGACGGACCAGCTAGTTAACTAACAGATTAAACAGACCTCAACTAGAACTAACATAGAAGGACCAGCTAGTTAACTAACATATTAAACAGACCTCAACTAGAGAGAAGGACCAGCTAGTTAACTAACATATTAAACAGACCTCAACTAGAGGGAAGGACCAGCTAGTTAACTAACATAATTTTTTTTTTTACCTTTATTTAACCAGGCAAGTCAGTTAAGAACATATTCTTATTTTCAATGACGGCCTGGGAACAGTGGGTTAACTGCCTGTTCAGGGGCAGAACGACAGACCTCACCTTCCGGTTACTAGTCCAACGCTCTAACCACTAGGCTACGCTGCCGCCCCGAATAAACAGACCTCACCAAGAGAGAAGGACCAGCTAGTTAACTAACAGATTAAATGGACCTCACCAAGACCCAGGCTATCTACAGCTCTTCGTCTGGAACAGCACTCACAGGCAGCACGCACAAAAGTGCACGCACAAAGACTTGAAAGTGTGCACACACATCCAAGCAAACGCACACAGACACCGAGGAGAGCCCCAGCACACCTCTACCCTGGGGGATAATTATCCTGTGTGGCCCCTGTCCCCTCTGGTCCCTGGGCCCAATCCCACCGCTTTCTGGAGGGTGGGCCTCACCCTCCCACACCTGCACCCCGGTCCAGATTAAAAGCCCTGTCTGGTCTAATTTTAAATGTGTTACCGCTGCCCTTTCTTAGGGAACAAGACTAATCTATTCCCATAAAGGCTTATCTCTGTTCTCTCTGCCCTCCGTGAGGCACGCTGGGCCTTCTGTTGAATTATTACTAGCTGGACATTTGTCATGAGGCAGGCTGACATAAAGTGTGTCGTAGGGCTGGGCGCTGAGGAGCTGGTCGTGTGTCTGTGGAATGATGGCGTGCCTGGGATGGCTGGCTGTTCCCCTCTTCTCTTTTCTCTTGTTCGCTCCATCCTTCAGCTGTCTAATTAAGGTGAGGCCTCCTAGCATCCCCTCCCCTTTCCTTGTCCCATTATTGTCAACCACCAATTACTTCCCCCGCCCACATCACACAGCTAGGTGACCAGTCAGTCTATCCAACACTTCAATCCTTTCAGTTACCCAGTTCAACTGTAGACTGAAACAAACACATTGACCCCAACAGTCAGAGGGTGAAGCTAACAAAGGTCAACTGTAGACTGAAACAAACACATTGACCCCAACAGTCAAGAGGGTGAAGCTAACAAAGGTCAACTGTAGACTGAAACAAACACATTGACCCCCAACAGTCAGAGGGTGAAGCTAACAAAGGTCAACTGCGAGCAGGAGGATGGGCCGTGCAAAGGCGTGTTGATGCGTTGGTCAGACGATCAGCCATGACAGGCTGCCAAACGTCAGCGTGGCACACGCGTGTGTGTTTGCGTGTCGGTGACGACGACATGACGCCGCCAAAGAAAACGCCACAATCCCACAAAGTCACCGGCAGGCTGGATGAGAGGTGGAGCTGTCACACTGCTGGCTCAGGCCTGCTAACGCCTCCCGCCAAAGCTCTGGGCCCCTGGTGTGGTGTCCATGGCAGCCATCACATCATTAACACAATGAGAGAGTTGCTTGATGATAATAATGAGTTGGTGGTGCCACACCAGCACAGCAGTGCCAGGCCTACGGGTTACTACTGTAGTAGTCATTGTTCCCAGTTTCAGCAGCCCTTGACCTGGCCTCTCAGCACTGACCATCAGATAGGGTGGTCACCGGGCCAGACAAACACAGCCTACCAGGAGCTGTGGCCATCCAGATAGGGGGGTCGCCGGACTGACCAAACACAGCCTACCAGGAGCTGTTAGCCATCAGAGTGATGATGGTTAACTGCCATCAGAGGTGATGATGGTTAACGAGCTAGGTTCAAGTGAACACTTAGAGAAGGTTGATGATTTGGTGTTTTAGGGGCAGTCAAGGGAACTCTGGAGGACAGCAGCCTATGGCTACAGCAGGGCAGTGCTGGCTGGTCCCCTGGAGCCGACACACTGCACTGGGTTCACCATCACTTTCATCTTCTGACTATTCTGGCAGCCTTCTCAAAATACTCCTTATTTCACTATTTACAACATTCACTATACAGTCACATGGACAGAGAGTCCTGGCCACAGTGACCAACAGACAGACAGAGAAGCTTGGAGAGGAGGAGGGGCTAAGCAAAGCTCATTGGTCTGAAGAGAGAGAGAAGCTTGGAGAGGAGGAGGGCTAAGTAAAGCTCATTGGTCTGAAGAGAGCTTGGAGAGGGAGGAGGGCTGAGTAAAGCTCATTTGTCTGAAGAGAGAGAGAGAGAGAAGCTGAGAGGGAGGAGGGCTGAGTAAAGCTCATCGGTCTGAAGAGAGAGAGAGAGAGAAGCTTGGAGAGGGAGGAGGGCTGAGGAAAGCTCATCCGGTCTGAAGAGAGAGAGAAGCTTGGAGGGAGGAGGGGCTGAGTAAAGCTCATCGGTCTGAAGAGAGAGAGAGAGAAGCTTGGCGAGGGAGGAGGAGGGCTGAAAAGCTCATTGGTCTGGAGAGAGAGAGAGAGAGAAGCTTGGAGAGGGGAGGAGGGCTGAGTAAAGCTCATTGGTCTGAAGAGAGAGAAGCTTGGAGAGGGAGGAAGGGCTGAGTAAAGCTCATTGGTCTGAAGAGAGAACAGAGCTTGGAGAGGGAGGAGGGCTGAGTAAAGCTCATTGGTCTGAAGAGAGAGAGGAGAGAAGGAGGGAGGGGGCTGGAAAGCTCATTTGAAGAGAGAGGGAGAAGCTTGAGAAGCTTGGAGAGAGGAGGAGAAGGCTGAGTAAAGCTCATTGGTCTGAAGAGAGAGAGAGCTTGGAGAGGGAGGAGGGCTGAGGTAAAGCTCATTGGTCTGAAGAGAGCTTGGAGAGGGAGGAGGCTTATAAAGCCATGAAGTAAAGCTCATTGGTCTGAAGAGAGAGAGAGAGAGAAGCTTGGAGAGGGAGGAGGGCTGAGTAAAGTCATTGGTCTGAAGAGAGAGAGAGAAGAAGCTTGGAGAGGGAGTGAGGGCTGAGTAAAGCTCATTGGTCTGAAGAGAGAGAGAGAGAAGCTTGGAGAGGGAGGAGGGCTGAGTAAAGCTCATTGGTCTGAAGAGAGAGAGAGAGATAAGCTTGGAGAGGGAGGAGGGCTGAGGAAGAAGCTCATTGGTCTGAAGAGAGAGAGACTTGGAGAGGGAGGAGGGGCTGAGGAAAGCTCATCGGTCTGAAGAGAGAGAGAAGCTTGGAGAGGGAGGAGGGCTGAGGAAAGCTCATCGGTCTGAAGAGAGAGAGGAGAGAGAGAGAGAGAGAGAGAGAGAGAGAGAGAGAGAGAGAGAGAGGAGAGAGAGAGAGAGCTTGGAGAGGGAGGGAGGGCTGTAGAAAGCTCCATCGGTCTGAAGAGAGAGAGAAGCTTGGAGAGGGAGGAGGGGCTGGAGTAAAACTTATTGGTCTGAAGAGAGAGCAGGACATCAGACGGACAGAGAAGCTTGCGGAGGAGGAGGGCTGAGGGAAAAAGCTCATTGGTCTGAAGAGAGAGCAGGACAGCAGGAGGCCTATCATGTCACATCTCTTATCAGATCTGTATGGAGGCTACAGCAGCGGCGCTAAGCTACGTGTGATCTCTCCAAAGATGGTTCCTCCCTCCGCTCCAAACAGGACAGAGCAGAGAGAAGAGGAGGAAGAATGTGTTTACTACTCCCATGCCAATGCCCTGCTTCTCCTCCAAACCGCCATCTCTTTCAATTCAATTCAAGGGGCTTTATTGGGCATGGGAAACATGTGTTAACATTGCCAAAGTAAGTGAGGATAATATATAAAGTGAAATAAACAATCAAAAATTAACAGTAAACATTACACATACAGAAGTTAAAAACAATAAAGACAATCCAAATGCAAGGTCATATTATATTTATATACAGTGTTTTAACAATGTACAAATGGTTAAAAGGGAAACAAGATATAATAAATAAGCATAAATATGGGTTGTATTTACAATGGTGTTTGTTCTTCATTGGTTGCCCTTTCTCGTGGCAACAGGTCACAAATCTTGCTGCTGTGATGTCACACTGTGGAATTTCACCCAGTAGATATGGCAGTTTATCAAAAGTGATTTGTTTTCGAATTCTTTGTGGATCTGTGTAATCTGGAGGGAAATATGTGTCTCTAATATGGTCATACATTGGGCACAAGGTTAGGGGAAGTGCAGCTCAGTTTCCACCTCATTTTGTGGGCAGTGAGCACATAGCCTGTCTTCTCTGAGAGCCAGGTCTGCCTACGGCGGCCTTCCTCAATAGCAAGGCTATGCTCACTGAGTCTTGTACATAGTCAAAGCTTTCCTTAATGTTGGGTCAGTCACAGTGGTCAGGTATTCTGCCGCTGTGTACTCTCCTGTTTAGGGCCAAATAGCATTCTAGTTTGCTCTGTTTTTTTGTTAATTCTTTGCAATGTGTCAAGTAATTATCTTTGTAATTATCTTTCTTCTCTCTCCCTCCAACCCTCCCTCTTTCCACCTCCCCCTCTCTCTCTCCCCCTCCAACCCCCTCCCCCTCTCTTTCTCCCTCCTCCAACCCTCCCTCTCTTTCTCCCTCCCTCCAACCTCCCTCTCTTTCTCCCTCCAACCCTCCCTCTCCTCCCCTCCAGCTCCCTCTATCTCTTCCAACCCTCCCTCTCTTTTCTCCCTCCAACCCTCCCTCTCTTTCTCCTCCAACCATCCCTCTTTTGTCCCCTCCAACCATCCTCCCTCCCTCTCTCTCTCTCTCTCTCCATTCATCCCTCCCTTTCCCTCTCCCTCTCCATTCCTCCTCCATGTCCTCCATCCCTCAAACAGGACCTAACACTAATGCCCACATCTCTCCCTCCCTTGCTTCCCCCCTCCCCCAAACAGAACAGGACCTAATTGGAAGGCGAGAGAAAGGTACCAGACCATGACAGGCGGGAGGTCAGTGTAATTGCTGCTGGCCATATTTAACATTAAGATAATCAGTCCATTAATTACCCTCTGGATCATTAAATCAGTCACTTGCTAAATTACATTTCTGCATCTATTACTCAGTGGAGAGACCACGAGGCCAGGGAGAGACCACGAGAACAGGGAGAGACCACGAGAACAGGGAGAGACCACGGGGCCCGGGAGAGACCACGAGAACAGGGAGAGACCACGAGGCCAGGGCAAGACCACGAGGCCAGAGAGAGACCACAGGGCCACGGGGCCAGGAGAGACCACGGGCCACGGAGAGACCACGAGGCCAGGGAGAGACCACGGAACAGGGGAGAGACCAGCGGGGCCAGGAGAGACTGCGGGGCTGGGAAAAGACCACGGCGCCCACGGCGACCACGAGAACAGGGAGAGACCACGGGGACAGGAAAAGACCACGGGGAGGGAGAGACCACGGGGCCAGGGGAGAGACCACGGGGCCAGGGAGAGACCACGGGCCACGGGAGGGGGGAGGCCACGAAGGCCAGGGAGAGACCACGGGGCCAGGAGAGACCACGGGGCCCAGGGAGAGGCCACGGGGCCAGGGAGACCACGGGGCCAGGGAGAGACCACGGGGCCAGGGAGAGACCACGGGGCCAGGGAGAGACCCGCGGGGCCAGGGAGAGACCACGGGCCAGGAGAGACCACGGGGCCACGGGAGGTGAGACCAGCCAGGGCCAGGGAGAGACCACGGGGCCAGGGAGAGACCAGGCCAGGGGAGAGACCACGGGGCCAGGGGAGAGACCACGGGCCAGGGAGAGACCACGAGGCCAGGGGAGACCACGAGGCCAGGGAGAGACCAGGAAGGGTGAGACCACGGGGCCAGGGGGAGACCACAGGGGCCAGGGGAGGGACCACGGGGCCAGGGAGAGACCACGGGCCAGGAGAGACCACGGGGCCAGGGAGTGAGACCACGGGGCCAGGGTGAGACCACGGGCCAGGGAGAGACCCCACTGGGCCAGGGAGAGACCACGGGCCGGGTAGGGAGAGACCACGGGGCCAGGGAGAGACCACCAGGGCAAGACCAGGAAAGACCACGGCCAGGAGGGAGACCACGGGGCCACGGAGAGACCACGAGGCCAGGGAGAGACCACGGGCCAGGGAGAGACTCACGGGGCCAGGGAGAGGCCACGGGGCGCCACGGCGAGACCACGGGCCGGGAGGACCACGGGGCCAGGGGAGAGACCACGGGGCCAGGAGAGACCACGGGGCCAGGGAGGCCACGGGGCGGGAGAGACCACGGGGCCAGGGAGAGACCACGGGGCCAGGGAGAGACCACGGGGCCAGGGAGAGACCACGGGGCCAGGGCAGAGACCACCGAGGCCAGGGTGAGACCACGAGGCCAGGGTGAGACCACGAGGCCAGGAGAATGAGACCACGGGGCCAGGGAGAGGAGCCACGGGGCCAGGGAGAGACCACGGGGCCAGGGAGAGACCACGGGGCCAGGAGAGACCACGGGGCCAGGGAGAGACCACGGGGCCAGGGGAGAGACCACGGGGCCAGGAGAGACCACGGGGCCAGGGAGAGACCACGGGCCAGGAGAGACCACGGGGCCAGGGAGAGACCACGGGCCAGGGAGAGACCACGGGCCAGGAGACCACGGGCCAGGAGACCACGGGCCAGGAGAGACCACGGGGCCAGGGAGAGACCACGGGGCCAGGGAGAGACCACGAGGCCAGGGTGAGACCACGGGCCAGGAGAGACCACGAGGCCAGGGTGAGACCACGAGGCCAGGTGAGACCACGAGGCCAGGGTGAGACCACGAGGCCAGGGTGAGACCACGAGGCCAGGGTGAGCCACGAGGCCAGGTGACCAGGGGGCCAGGGAGAGACCAGGGGGCCACGGAGAGACCACGAGGCCAGGGAGAGACCACGAGAACAGGGAGAGACCACGGGGCCACGGAGAGACTACGGGGCTAGGGAAAGACCACGGCGCCACGGCGAGACCACGAGGCCAGGGAGAGACCACGGGGCCAGGGAGAGACCACGGGGCCAGGGAGAGACCACGGGGCCAGGGAGAGATCACGGGGCCAGGAAAAGACCACGGGCCAGGAAAAGACCACGGGGCCAGGAAAAGACCACGAGGCCAGGGGAAGACCACGGGGCCAGGGAAATAGACCACGGGGCCAGGGAAATAGACCACGGGCCAGGGAAAGACCACGGGCCAGGGAGAGGCCACGGGCCAGGGAGAGGCCACGATGCCAGGGAAAGACCACGGGGCCAGGGAAAGACCACGGGGCCAGGGAAAGACCACGGGGCCAGGGAGAGACCACGGGGCCAGGGAGAGACCACGGGGCCAGGGAGAGACCACGGGGCCAGGGAGAGACCACGGGGCCAGGGAGAGACCACGGGGCCAGGGAGAGACCACGGGGCCAGGGAGAGGCCACGGGGCCAGGGTGAGACCACGGGGCCAGGGTGAGACCACGGGGCCAGGGTGCAGAGGCCACGGGGCCAGGGTGAGAGACCACGGGGCCAGGGAGAGACCACGGGGCCAGGGAGAGACCACGGGGCCAGGGAGAGACCACAGGGCCATGGGAGAGACCACGGGGCCAGGGGAGACCACGGGGCCAGAG
>NW_025749166.1:0-26987 GCF_021184085.1 Oncorhynchus gorbuscha
AATCTGGTCTCACAGCTCTGACTGCTGTTCTGGAACCTTCTGTTCTCTGTTTGTTCCTGTAGAATCTGGTCTCACAGCTCTGACTGCTGTTCTGGAACCTTCTGTTCTCTGTTTGTTCCTGTAGAATCTGGTCTCACAGCTCTGACTGCTGTTCTGGAACCTTCTGTTCTCTGTTTGGTCCTGTAGAATCTGGTCTCACAGCTCTGACTGCTGTTCTGGAACCTTCTGTTCTCTGTTTGGTCCTGTAGAATCTGGTCTCACAGCTCTGACTGCTGTTCTGGAACCTTCTGTTCTCTGTTTGGTCCTGTAGAATCTGGTCTCACAGCTCTGACTGCTGTTCTGGAACCTTCTGTTCTCTGTTTGGTCCTGTAGAATCTGGTCTCACAGCTCTGACTGCTGTTCTGGAACCTTCTGTTCTCTGTTTGGTCCTGTAGAATCTGGTCTCACAGCTCTGACTGCTGTTCTGGAACCTTCTGTTCTCTGTTTGGTCCTGTAGAATCTGGTCTCACAGCTCTGACTGCTGTTCTGGAACCTTCTGTTCTCTGTTTGGTCCTGTAGAATCTGGTCTCACAGCTCTGACTGCTGTTCTGGAACCTTCTGTTCTCTGTTTGGTCCTGTAGAATCTGGTCTCACAGCTCTGACTGCTGTTCTGGAACCTTCTGTTCTCTGTTTGTTTAGTTCATGTTTTTCTTTCAAACGGTTGTATATTGTTTCTGTGAAAATTATGTATTTATTTTATAGGAGTTGTAAATGCGATGATGTTCTAGATCAAATGTAAATGTGACTTGTACAGTTTGCTAAATGATGAGTTGTGAGACGGATGCCGTTTCCTACATTGTGAGACAGTTACTGTGAGAGGAAACAGACTTCAGCTGTCGCCGAGAACTCTGGGAGTCGCTGCTGAATTCGTCCTCATGCCATATCTTTTAAAAACCAACTGCCAAACTATTCTATTGTATGAAACCGTGTACAGTTGTATTATGTAAAAAAAAAAGACGAAATGAATAATACACTTCAGCATTTTATTAAGAAGTATTCACTGTAAAATGGAGACATTTACACACAAAAAATAATTTATTCAAATTTTGAAGTTTAAACGATAACAATTGTGTAAATATATACATATATACATTCACTGATGTATTTTTTAAAACATGGCTTGCTTCAATTTGTACTCTTTAAAAGTGCAGAAATATATGCTTTGCACATTGAAGTTCAAAGGGGTTTAACATTTTCCATTAAAATGGGATTCATCAAAGCATGTGTCTGCTGTGTCTATTGCAGGTATTCCCAAACTGGGGTGTGTCTGCTGTGTCTTATTGCAGGTATTCCCAAACTGGGGTGTGTCTGCTGTGTCTTATTGCAGGTATTCCCAAACTGGGGTGTGTCTGTGCTGTGTCTGTTGCAGGTGCTTCCCAACTGGGGTGTGTCTGCTGTGTCTTATTATGCTTGCTGGGTTTGCTGTGCTTGCTGTCTGTATGCTATGGTATTCCCAAACTGTATGCTTGCTGTGTCTTATTGCTAGGCTTCCCAAACTGGGGTCTGTCTGCTGTGTCTTATTGCAGGTATTCCCAAACTGGGGTGTGTCTGTGTGTCTTATTGCAGGTATTCCCAAACTGGGGTGTGTCTGTCTTGCAGGTATTCCCAAACTGGGGTGTGTCTGTATTACAGGTGTTACCCAAACTGAGGTGTGTCTTATTGCAGAGTATTCCCAAACTGGGGGTGTCTGTGCTGTGTCTTTTGCTATTCCCAAACTGCAGTGTCTTATTTACAGGTATTCCCAAACTGGGGTGTCTTGTCTGTCTGTGCTGTGTGTCTTATTGCAGGTATTCCCAAACTGAGGTGTGCTTGCTGTGTCTGTGCTGGTATTGTCAAACTGTGGTTTGTCTGTATGTGCTTATTGCTGGTGTCCCAAACTGGGGTGTGTCTGTGCTGTGTCTTATTGCAGGTATTCCCAAACTGGGGTGTTTCTTATTGCAGTGTCTGTCCCAAACTGGGGTGTGTCTGTTGCAGGTATTCCCAAACTGGGGTGTGTCTTATTGCAGGTATTCCCCAAACTGGCTGTGTCTTTTGCTAGGTATGTCCCAAACTATGCTTGGTGTGTCTTTATTGCAGGTATTCCCCAAACTGGGGTGTGTCTTATTGCAGGTATTCCCAAACTGGGTGTGTCTTATTGCAGTTATTCCCAACTGTGTCTGTTGTCTTATTGCTATTCCCAAACTGTGTGTCTTATTGCTATTCCCAAACTGCTGTATCTATGCAGGTATTCCCAAGTGTCTTTGCTATGCTTGCAGGTATTCCCCAAACTGTGTCTGTCTTATTGGGTAGGTCTTTGCTATGCTTGGGGGTGTGTCTTATTGCAGGTATTCCCAAAACTGGGGTGTGTCTTATTGCAGGTATTCCCAAACTGGGGTGTGTCTTATTGCAGGTATTCCCAAACTGGGTTTGTCTTATTGCAGGTATTCCCAAACTTGGGTGTGTCTTATTGCAGGTATTCCCAAACTGGGGTTGTCTTATTGCAGGTATTCCCAAACTGGGTTGTGTCTTATTGCAGTTATTCCCAAACTGTGGTGTGTCTTATTGCAGGTATTCCCAAACTGGGGGTGTGTCTTATTGCAGGTATTCCAAACTGGGGTGTGTCTTATTGCAGGTATTCCCAAACTGGGGTTTGTCTTATTGCAGGTATTCCCAAACTGGGGTGTGTCTTATTGCGGGTATTCTAAACTGGGGTGTGTCTTATTGCAGGGTATTCCCAAACTGGGGTGTCTGTGCGGGTATTCCCAAACTTGTGTCTTATTGCAGGTATTCCTGTAAACTGGGGTTTGTCTGTGCTGTGTCTTATTGCAGGTATTCCCAAACTGGTGTGTCTGTGCCGTGTCTTATTGCAGGTGTATTCCCAAACTGTGCTGTGTCTTATTGCAGGTATTTCCAAACCGGGGTTTGTCTGTGCCGTGTCTTATTGCAGGTATTCCCAAACTGGGGTTTGTCTATTGCAGGTATTCCCAAACTGGGGTTTGTCTTATTGCAGGTATTCCCTAAACTGGGTGTGTCTTATTGCAGTTATTCCCAAACTGGGGTGTGTCTGTGCTGTGTCTTATTGCAGGTGCTTCCCAAACTGGGGTTTGTCTTATTGCAGGTATTCCCAAACTGGTGCTTGTCTTATTGCAGGTATTCCCAAACTGCTGTTTGTCTTATTGCTGTGTATTCCCAAACTGGGGTGTGTCTGTGTCTGTGCTTTATTGCAGGTATTCCTAAACTGGTGTCTGTGCTGTGTCTTATTGCAGGTATTCCCAAACTGGGGTTTGTCTTATTGCAGGATTCTGTGCTGGGGTTTGTCTGTGCTGTGTCTTATTGCAGGTATTTGCAAACTGGGGTGTCTTATTGTCTGGTGTTCCCAAACTGGGGTGTGTCTTATTGCAGTTATTCCCAAACTGGGGTGTGTCTTATTGCAGGTATTCCCAAACTGGGGTGTGTCTTATTGCAGGTATTCCCAAACTGGGGTGTGTCTATTGCAGGTATTCCGCTGTGGTTTAAGGGATTAGAGCTGTGTATGTCCTAAACTTGGGTTTGTCTTATTGCTGGTATTCCTGGGGTTTGTCTGTGCCTGTGTCTTATTGCAGGTATTCCTAAACTGGGGTTTGTCTGTGCTGTGTCTTATTGCAGGTATTCCCAAACTGGGGTTTGTCTGTGCTGTGTCTGTGCTGTGCTATTCCCAAACTGTGGTCTGTGCTGTGTTTTGCTATTAGCGCTGTGTCTGTGCTGTGTCTGTGCTGTGCTTGCTATTGATGGTGCTGTACTTGCTGTAGTCTGTGCTGTGCTGCTGTGTCTGTGCTGTGCTTTGCTGTGTCTGTGCTGTGCTTGCTGAAATGATGTTTTGCTGTGCTTTGCTGTGTCTGTGTACTGTGTCTGTGCTGTGCTTGCTGGTAGTGCATTGCTTGTCCTTGCACTAATGATGTTTTGCTGTGCTTGCTGTGTCTGTGCTTGCTGTGTTTGTGCTATTAGCGCTGTGTCTGTGCTTGCTGTGTCTGTGCTGTGTCTGTGCTGTGCTTGCTGTGTCTTGCTTTGTACTGTGTATGGTGTGTCTGTGCTGTGCCTTATTGCAGGTATTCCCAAACTGGGGTGTGTCTGTGCTGTGTCTTATTGCAGGTATTCCCAAACTGGGGTATGTCTGTGCTGTGTCTTATTGCAGGTATTCCCAAACTGGGGTGTGTCTGCTGTGTCTTATTGCAGGTATTCCCAAACTGGGGTGTGTCTGCTGTGTCTTATTGCA
This sequence comes from Oncorhynchus gorbuscha, assembly GCF_021184085.1. Classification (NCBI taxonomy): domain Eukaryota; kingdom Metazoa; phylum Chordata; class Actinopteri; order Salmoniformes; family Salmonidae; genus Oncorhynchus; species Oncorhynchus gorbuscha. The sequence goes on from NW_025749166.1 coordinate 4,271, forward strand.
GGTATTCCCAAACTGGGGTGTGTCTGTGCTGTGTCTTATTGCAGGTATTCCCAAACTGGGGTGTGTCTGCTGTGTCTTATTGCAGGTATTCCCAAACTGGGGTGTGTCTTATTACAGGTATTCCCAAACTGAGGTTTGTCTGTACTGTGTCTTATTGCAGGTATTCCCAAACTGGGGTGTGTCTGTGCTGTGTCTTATTGCAGGTATTCCCAAACTGGGGTGTGTCTTATTACAGGTATTCCCAAACTGAGGTTTGTCTGTACTGTGTCTTATTGCAGGTATTCCCAAACTGGGGTGTGTCTGTGCTGTGTCTTATTGCAGGTATTCCCAAACTGGGGTGTGTCTTATTGCAGGTATTCCCAAACTGGGGTTTGTCTTATTGCAGGTATTCCCAAACTGGGGTGTGTCTTATTGCAGGTATTCCCAAACTGGGGTGTGTCTTATTGCAGGTATTCCCAAACTGGGGTGTGTCTTATTGCAGGTATTCCCAAACTGGGGTGTGTCTTATTGCAGGTATTCCCAAACTGGGGTTTGTCTTATTGCAGGTATTCCCAAACTGAGGTTTGTCTGTACTGTGTCTTATTGCAGGTATTCCCAAACTGGGGTGTGTCTGTGCTGTGTCTTATTGCAGGTATTCCCAAACTGGGGTGTGTCTTATTGCAGGTATTCCCAAACTGGGGTTTTGTCTTATTGCAGGTATTCCCAAACTGGGGTGTGTCTTATTACAGGTATTCCCAAACTGAGGTTTGTCTGTACTGTGTCTTATTGCAGGTATTCCCAAACTGGGGTGTGTCTGTGCTGTGTCTTATTGCAGGTATTCCCAAACTGGGGTGTGTCTTATTGCAGGTATTCCCAAACTGAGGTTTGTCTGTACTGTGTCTTATTGCAGGTATTCCCAAACTGGGGTGTGTCTGTGCTGTGTCTTATTGCAGGTATTCCCAAACTGGGGTGTGTCTTATTGCAGGTATTCCCAAACTGGGGTTTGTCTTATTGCAGGTATTCCCAAACTGGGGTGTGTCTTATTGCAGGTATTCCCAAACTGGGGTGTGTCTTATTGCAGGTATTCCCAAACTGGGGTGTGTCTTATTGCAGGTATTCCCAAACTGGGGTGTGTCTTATTGCAGGTATTCCCAAACTGGGGTGTGTCTTATTACAGGTATTCCCAAACTGGGGTGTGTCTTATTGCAGGTATTCCCAAACTGGGGTGTGTCTGTGCTGTGTCTTATTGCAGGTATTCCCAAACTGGGGTATGTCTGTGCTGTGTCTTATTGCAGGTATTCCCAAACTGGGGTGTGTCTGCTGTGTCTTATTGCAGGTATTCCCAAACTGGGGTTTGTCTGCTGTGTCTTATTGCAGGTATTCCCAAACTGGGGTGTCTGTGTCTTATTGCAGGTATTCCCAAACTGGGGTGTGTCTTATTGCAGGTATTCCCAAACTGGGGTGTGTCTGTACTGTGTCTTATTGCAGGTATTCCCAAACTGGGGTGTGTCTGTGCTGTGTCTTATTGCAGGTATTCCCAAACTGGGGTGTTTCTTATTGCAGGTATTCCCAAACTGGGGTTTGTCTTATTGCAGGTATTCCCAAACTGGGGTGTGTCTTATTGCAGGTATTCCCAAACTGGGGTGTGTCTTATTGCAGGTATTCCCAAACTGGGGTGTGTCTTATTGCAGGTATTCCCAAACTGGGGTGTGTCTTATTGCAGGTATTCCCAAACTGGGGTTTGTCTTATTGCAGGTATTCCCAAACTGGGGTGTGTCTGTACTGTGTCTTATTGCAGGTATTCCCAAACTGGGGTGTGTCTGTGCTGTGTCTTATTGCAGGTATTCCCAAACTGGGACCAGTGTGTCTTATTGCAGGTATTCCCAAACTGGGGTTTTGTCTTATTACTGTGTATTCCCAAACTGGGGTGTGTCTTATTACAGGTATTCCCAAACTGGGGTTTGTCTGTGCTGTGTCTTATTGCTGGTATTCCCAAACTGCTGTCTGTGCTGTGTGTCTTATTGCAGGTATTCCCAAACTGGGGTGTTTGCTTATTGCAGTTATTCCCAAACTGTGGTTGTCTTATTGCAGGTATTCCTAAACTGTGCTGTGTCTTATTGCAGGTATTCCCAAACTAGGGTGTGTCTTGTTTGCTGTGTATTCCCAAACTGGGGTTTGTCTTATTGCAGGTATTCTGGGTCTGTGTCTTATTGCAGGTATTCCCAAACTGGGGTTGTCTGTCTGTGTCTTATTGCAGGTATTCCCAAACTGGGGTGTGTCTTATTGCAGGTATTCCCCTAAACTGGGGTGTGTCTTATTGCAGGTATTCCCAAACTGTGTCTTATTGCTGTGTTTTGTCTTATTGCAGGTATTCCCAAACTGGGGTGTGTCTTATTGCAGGTATTCCCAAACTGGGGTGTGTCTTATTGCAGGTATTCCCAAACTGGGGTGTGTCTTATTTCCCAACCAGCTTAGGTATTCCCAAACTGGGGTGTGTCTTATTGCAGGTATTCCCAAACTGGGGTGTGTCTTATTGCAGGTATTCCCAAACTGGGGTGTGTCTTATTGCAGGTATTCCCAAACTGGGGTGTGTCTTATTGCAGGTATTCCCAAACTGGGGTGTGTCTTATTGCAGGTATTCCCAAACTGGGGTGTGTCTTATTGCAGGTATTCCCAAACTGGGGTGTGTCTTATTGCAGGTATTCCCAAACTGGGGGTGTGTCTTATTGCAGGTATTCCCAAACTGGGGTGTCTTATTGTATTCCCAAACTTATTGCAGGTATTCCCAAACTGGGGTGTGTCTTATTGCAGGTATTCCCAAACTGGGGTGTGTCTTATTGCAGGTATTCCCAAACTGGGGTTTCTTATTGTATTCCCAAACTGGGGTGTGTCTTATTGCAGGTATTATTTTGTCTTAGGTATTCCCAAACTGGGGTGTGTCTGTGCCCCAAACTGGGGTGTGTCTTATTGCAGGTATTCCCAAACTGGGGTTTGTCTGTGCTGTCTTATTGCAGGTATTCCCAAACTGGGTGTGTCTGTGCTGTGTCTTATTGCAGGTATTCCCAAACTGGGGTGTGTCTGTGCTGTGTCTTATTGCAGGTATTCCCAAACTGGGGTTTGTCTGTGCTGTGTCTTATTGCAGGTATTCCCAAACTGGGGTGTGTCTTATTGCAGGTATTCCCAAACTGGGGTGTGTCTTATTGCAGGTATTCCCAAACTGGGGTGTCTTATTGCAGGTATTCCCAAACTGGGGTGTGTCTGTGCTGTGTCTTATTGCAGGTATTCCCAAACTGGGTCTGTTTGTCTTATTGCAGGTATTCCCAAACTGGGGTTTGTCTTATTGCAGGTATTCCCAAACTGGGGTGTGTCTTATTGCAGTATTCTGTGGGGTGTGTCTTATTGCAGGTATTCCCAAACTGGGGTGTGTCTGTGCTGTGTCTTATTGCAGGTATTCCCAAACTGGGGTGTGTCTTATTGCAGGTATTCCCAAACTGGGGTGTGTCTTATTGCAGGTATTCCCAAACTGGGGTGTGTCTTATTGCAGGTATTCTGTGGGGTGTCTTATTGCAGGTATTCCCAAACTGGGGTGTGTCTGTGCTGTGTCTTATTGCAGGTATTCCCAAACTGGGGTGTGTCTTATTGTTCCCAAACTGTGTGTCTTATTGCAGGTATTCCCAAACTGGGGTGTGTCTTATTGCAGGTATTCCCAAACTGGGGTGTCTTATTGCAGGTATTCCCAAACTGGGGTGTGTCTTATTGCAGGTATTCCCAAACTGGGGTGTGTCTTATTGCAGGTATTCCCAAACTGGGTCTGTGTCTTATTGCAGGTATTCCCAAACTGGGGTTTGTCTTATTGCAGGTATTCCCAAACTGGGGTTTGTCTTATTGCAGGTATTCCCAAACTGGGGTGTGTCTTATTGCAGGTATTCCCAAACTGGGGTGTGTCTTATTGCAGGTATTCCCAAACTGGGGTTTGTCTGCTCTTATTGCAGGTATTCCCAAACTGGGGTGTCTGTCTTATTGCAGGTATTCCCAAACTGGGGTGTGTCTTATTGCAGGTATTCCCAAACTGGGGTGTGTCTTATTGCAGGTATTTCCAAACTGGGGTTTGTCTTATTGCAGGTATTCCCAAACTGGGGTTTGTCTTATTGCAGGTATTCCCAAACTGGGGTGTGTCTTATTGCAGGTATTCCCAAACTGGGGTGTGTCTTATTGCAGGTATTCCCAAACTGGGGTGTGTCTGTGCTGTGTCTTATTGCAGGTATTCCCAAACTGGGGTTTGTCTTATTGCAGGTATTCCCAAACTGGGGTGTGTCTTATTGCAGGTATTCCCAAACTGGGGTTTGTCTTATTGCAGGTATTCCCAAACTGGGGTGTGTCTGTGTGTGCTTATTGCAGGTATTCCCAAACTGGGGTGTGTCTGTGCTGTGTCTTATTGCTTATTGCAGGTATTCCCAAACTGGGGTGTGTCTGTGCTGTGTCTTATTGCAGGTATTCCCAAACTGGGGTATGTCTGTGCTGTGTCTTATTGCAGGTATTCCCAAACTGGGGTGTGTCTTATTGCAGGTATTCCCAAACTGTGTCTTATTGCAGGTATTCCCAAACTGGGGTCTGTGCTGTGTCTTATTGCAGGTATTCCCAAACTGGGGTGTGTCTGTGCTGTGTCTTATTGCAGGTATTCCCAAACTGGGGTGTTGTCTTATTGCAGGTATTCCCAAACTGGGGTTTGTCTGTGCTGTGTCTTATTGCAGGTATTCCCAAACTGGGGTGTGTCTTATTGCAGGTATTCCCAAACTGGGGTGTGTCTTATTGCAGTTATTCCCAAACTGGGGTGTGTCTTATTGCAGGTATTCCCAAACTGGGGTGTGTCTTATTGCAGGTATTCCCAAACTGGGGTGTGTCTGTTGCAGGTATTCCCAAACTGGGGTTTGTCTTATTGCAGGTATTCCCAAACTGGGGTTTGTCTTATTGCAGGTATTCCCAAACTGGGGTGTGTCTTATTGCAGGGTATTCCCAAACTGGGGTTTGTCTTATTGCAGGTATTCCCAAACTGGGGTTTGTCTGTGCTGTGTCTTATTGCAGGTATTCCCAAACTGGGTGTGTCTGTGCTGTCTTATTGCAGGTATTCCCAAACTGGGGTGTGTCTGTGCTGTCTTATTGCAGGTATTCCCAAACTGGGGTATGTCTGTGCTGTGTCTTATTGCAGGTATTTCCAAACTTATTGCAGGGTATTCCCAAACTGGGGTTTGTCTTATTGCAGGTATTCCCAAACTGGGGTGTAATCTTATTGCAGGTATTCCCAAACTGGGGTTTGTCTGTGCTGTGTCTTATTGCAGGTATTCCCAAACTGGGGTATGTCAAATGAAAATGTGATTTATATTTAAAAACAGTCCCATTAACAGATGAAGTCTGACGTTTACATACACTTTAGCCAAATACATTGGAACTCCGTTTTTCACAATTCCTGACATTTAATCCTGGTAAAAATATTCCCTGTCTTAGGTCAGTTAGGATCACCACTTCATTTTAAGAATATGAAATGTCAGAATAATAGCAGAGAGAATTATTTATTTCATCACGTTCCCAGTGGGTCAGAAGTTTACATACACTCAATTAGTATTTGGTAGCATTGCCTTTAAATTGTTTAACTTGGGTAAAATGTTTCATGAAGCCTTCCACAAGCTTCCCACAATAAGTTGGGTGAATTTTGGCCCATTCCTCCTGACAGAGCTGGTGTAACTGAGTCAGGTTTGTGGGCCTCCTGACAGAGCTGGTGTAACTGAGTCAGGTTTGTGGGCCTCCTGACCAGAGCTGGTGTAACTGAGTCAGGTTTGTGGGCCTCCTGACCAGAGCTGGTGTAACTGAGTCAGGTTTGTGGGCCTCCTGACCAGAGCTGGTGTAACTGAGTCAGGTTTGTGGGCCTCCCAGAGCTGGTGTAACAGAGCTGGTGTAACTGGTGTAACTGTCAGGTTTGTGGGCCTCCTGACAGAGCTGGTGTAACTGAGTCAGGTTTGTGGGCCTCCTGACCAGAGCTGGTGTAACTGAGTCAGGTTTGTGGGCCTCCTGACCAGAGCTGGTGTAACTGAGTCAGGTTTGTGGGCCTCCTGACCAGAGCTGGTGTAACTGAGTCAGGTTTGTGGGCCTCCTGACAGAGCTGGTGTAACGGAGTCAGGTTTGTGGGCCTCCTTGCTCGAACACGGGAAATGGGGTAGGCTTGGGCAAGTTGCTGTGGGTAGGGGTGCAGAGCTGTTGGCCGGGGTAGGGGTACAGAGCTGTTGGCCGGGGTAGGGGTAGGCTTGGGCCAGTTGCTGTGGGGGGTGCAGAGCTGTTGGCCGGGGTAGGGGTGGGCTTGGGCAAGTTGCTGTGGGGGGTGCAGAGCTGTTGGCCGGGGTAGGGGTACAGAGCTGTTGGCCGGGGTAGGGGTAGGCTTGGGCCAGTTGCCGTGGGGGGTACAGAGCTGTTGGCCGGGGTAGGGGTACAGAGCTGTTGGCCAGGCTTGGGCCAGTTGCTGTGGGGGGTACAGAGCTGTTGGCCGGGGTAGGGGTAGGCTTGGGCCAGTTGCTGTGGGGGGGTACAGAGCTGTTGGCCGGGGTAGGCTTGGGCCAGTTGCTGTGGGGGGTACAGAGCTGTTGGCCGGGGTAGGGGTACAGAGCTGTTGGCCGGGGTAGGCTTGGGCCAGTTGCTGTGGGGGGGTACAGTCGTAGGAAACTGCTTATTGAAATTATTGGTGTTGACAGTGTTTCCTATCCTCAGTGCAGTGGGCAGCTGGGAGAAGGTGCTCTTATTCTCTATGGACTTTACAGTGTTTCCTATCCTCAGTGCAGTGGGCAGCTGGGAGAAGGTGCTCTTATTCTCTATGGACTTTACAGTGTTTCCTATCCTCAGTGCAGTGGGCAGCTGGGAGAAGGTGCTCTTATTCTCCATGGACTTTACAGCGTCCCAAAACTTTTTGGAATTAGTGCTACAGGATGCAAATATCTGTTTGAAAAAGCTGTCCTTAGCATATTGGTTCCTGACTTCCCTGAACAGTTACATATCACGGGGGCTATTCGATGCTAATGCAGAACGCCACAGGATGTTTTTGTGCTGGTCAAGGGCAGACAAGTCTGGGTAATACTCCAGATGCAGTCGCACCCCTAAGAACAAAAAACATTTGTCACAAGAAACTAGCTCCCCGGTATACAGGTTTAGATATTATGTTGGTAAGATATCAGTTGGTCTCTGTGGATGGTTTGTCCTCTGACAAATCAATTGTACGTTTCGGTGTTCCTCTAGGTTTTAGGACCACTATTGTCTTCATTCTATATTCTATATACCTCTTGTGTTTCCGATTGACATCACCAATGTCAACGTTCACTGCTATGCGGACGGACACACAGCTGTACATGTTGATGAAACAGGGTGAAGCCTCCATCTCCTACCCTGGAAGCCTGTGTTTCAGACATAAGGAAGTGGATGGTGGCAAACGTTCTACTTTTAAACTCGGATAAAACAGAGATGCTTGTTCTAGGTCCCAAGAAACAAAGAGATCTTCTGTTGAATCTGACAATTAATCTTGATGGTTGTACAGTCGTCTCAAATAAAACTGTGAAGGACCTCTGCTTTACTCTGGACCCTGATCTCTCTTTTGACGAACATATCAAGACTGTTTCAAGGACAGCTTTATTCCATCTACTTAACACTGCAAAAATCAGAAACTTTTGGTCAAAAGATGAAAAGCTAATCCATGTTTTTGTCACTTCTAGGTTAGACTATCTGCAATGCTCTACTTTCCGGCTGCCCGGATAAATCACTAAATAAACTTCAGTTAGTGCTAAATACGGCTGCTAGAATCCTGACTAGAACCAAACAATTTGATCATATTACTCCAGTGCTAGCCTCTCTACACTGGCTTCCTGTCAAGGGAAGGGCTGATTTCAAGGTTTTACTGCTAACCTACAAAGCATTACATGGGCTTGCTCCTACCTACCTCTCTGATTTGGTCCTGCCGTACATACCTACACGTACGCTACGGTCACAAGACGCAGGCCTCCTAATTGTCCCTAGAATTTCTAAGCAAACAGCTGGAGGCAGGGCTTTCTCCTATAGAGCTCCATTTTTATGGAACGGTCTGCCTACCCATGTCAGAGACGCAGACTCGGTCTCAACCAAATCAGAGAGATGGGTAGGAGCAAGCCCATGTAATGCTTTGTAGGTTAGCAGTAAAACCTTGAAATCAGCCCTTGCCTCTTCCATACCGTCCCTAGGAGGGGGTTGAGTCACTGACTTAGTGGTGCTCTTCCATACCGTCCCTAGTGGTGCTCTTCCAGGGGGTTGAGTCACTGACTTAGTGGTGCTCTTCCATACCGTCCCTAGGAGGGGGTTGAGTCACTGACTTAGTGGTGCTCTTCCATACCGACCCTAGGAGGGGGTTGAGTCACTGACTTAGTGGTGCTCTTCCATACCGTCCCTAGGAGGGGGTTGAGTCACTGACTTAGTGGTGCTCTTCCATACCGTCCCTAGGAGGGGGTTGAGTCACTGACTTAGTGGTGCTCTTCCATACCGTCCCCATAGGAGGGGGGGCTGAGTCACTGACTTAGTGGTGCTCTTCCATACCGTCCCTAGGAGAGGGGGTGCTTGGAGTCACTGACTTAGTGGTGCTCTTCCATACCGTCCCTGGGAGGGTTGAGTCACTGAGTCACTGTTTCAGGTGTTTGAAAAATGCTTCATTCTTCAAGTTCCGGACAGGGAAAGCAGTCCAGAGGAGTTAGTTATTGAGTTCAGAGGCTAACACCTTCGTCTCTCATATCTATTAATCTCCTCCTCCGGCAACGTGTGCCTCGTTCACGATGCATTTCCATCGAAGCCCGTTCCATGATTTGGAGATCTATTTCAATAACAACATTGAATGGGAGTTATTTGATATGTATTGTTCTACTGAATACTAGAGGGAGCCGGTGTAATATCCGTTTTCTACCACTAGATGTCACTATTACACCGCTTTACTGAAACTAGTCCGTTATACACCGAGACAGACAGATATAGGTGAGTCCTCTTTCTATGAGGAGGATCTCAACATTTCCTCCCCTTTGACCTTCTCGTCCAATGTGGTTTGAAAAGGAGGCAATGAAATGCAATTAAGATTCTCCTATGGAGCCTGGATCTGGTTTTCTTGGTACACTATAGATACAAAAGCTATTTCAGCCACTACCGTTGCTGACAGGTGTATAAAATAAAGGACACCGCCATGCAATCTCCATAGATAAATATTGGCGAATATCATCTGCCCCGATGCATAGTGCCAACAGTCAAACTTGGTGGAGGAAGTGGGGCTAGGCCCATTTTAGTTCCAGTGAAGTTAAATCTTAACGCTACAGCATACATTGACATTCTAGATTATTCTGTGCTTCCAACTTTGTGGCAACAGTTTGGGGAAGGCCATTTCCTGTTTCAACATGACAATGCCCTCATGCACAAAGCAAGGTCCATACAGAAATGGTTTGTCGAGATCGGTGTGGAAGAACTTGACTGGCCTGCACAGAGCCCAATTGCCCAACCTCACTAATACTCTTGTGGCTGACTGGAAGCAAGTCCCCGCAGCAATGTTCTAACATCTAGTGGAAAGCCTTCCCCAAAGAGTGGAGGCTGTTCCAACATCTAGTGGAAAGCCTTCCCAGAAGAGTGGAGGCTGTTCCTACATCTAGTGGAAAGCCTTCCCAGAAGTGTGGAGGCTGTTATAGCAGCAAAGAGACCAACTCCATACTAATACCCATGATTTTGGAATGAGCAGGTGTCCACAAACTTTTGATCAGGGAGTATATATCAGTCTCACCACATGAAAAGAAATCCACACATCTGTCATTTTTAATATCTTAACAATCATATACATACAGCTCGTACCATCATGCATCACCAAAACAAAGTGAACATGTTCATCATCATGAGATTGGATAGCACTGATGGAGATTTACATCACAAATACAAAATCAAATCCTTCTGATGCACCCTGATTACTGTTGTAAACCCGAGAATATTACATGAAGAAAACAGGGTGGATTTGGTTCCCTCTGAATAACACCGTATCTCCTGACTAAAGCCACATCAAAGCTGTCCTTATATATAGTGGTACATAATGGTGGATTTGGTTCCCTCTGAATAACACCGTATCTCCTGACTAAAGCCACATCAAAGCTGTCCTTATATATAGTGGTACATAATGGTGGATTTGGTTCCCTCTGAATAACACCGTATCTCCTGACTAAAGCCACATCAAAGCTGTCCTTATATATAGTGGTACATAATGGTGGATTTGGTTCCCTCTGAATAACACCGTATCTCCTGACTAAAGCCACATCAAAGCTGTCCTTATATATAGTGGTACATAATGGTGGATTTGGTTCCCTCTGAATAACACCGTATCTCCTGACTAAAGCCACATCAAAGCTGTCCTTATATATTTGGTTCCCTCTGAATAACACCGTGGTACATAATGGTGGATTTGGTTCCCTCTGAATAACACCGTATCTCCTGACTAAAGCCACATCAAAGCTGTCCTTATATATAGTGGTACATAATGGTGGATTTGGTTCCCTCTGAATAACACCGCTGTCCTTATCATAATGGTGGATTTGGTTCCTGACTAAAGCCACATCAAAGCTGTCCTTATATATAGTGGTACATAATGGTGGATTTGGTTCCCTCTGAATAACACCGTATCTCCTGACTAAAGCCACATCAAAGCTGTCCTTATATATAGTGGTACATAATGGTGGATTTGGTTCCCTCTGAATAACACCGTATCTCCTGTGGTACATAATGGTGGATTTGGTTCCCTCTGAATAACACCGTATCTCCTGACTAAAGCCACATCAAAGCTGTCCTTATATATAGTGGTACATAATGGTGGATTTGGTTCCCTCTGAATAACACCGTATCTCCTGACTAAAGCCACATCAAAGCTGTCCTTATATATAGTGGTACATAATGGTGGTACATAATGGTGGATTTGGTTCCCTCTGAATAAAAGCCACATCAAAGCTGTCCTTATATATAGTGGTACTCTGACTAAAGCCACATCAAAGCTGTCCTTATATATAGTGGTACATAATGGTGGATTTGGTTCCCTCTGAATAACACCGTATCTCCTGACTAAAGCCACATCAAAGCTGTCCTTATATATAGTGGTACATAATGGTGGATTTGGTTCCCTCTGAATAACACCGTATCTCCTGACTAAAGCCACATCAAAGCTGTCCTTATATATAGTGGTACATAATGGTGGATTTGGTTCCCTCTGAATAACACCGTATCTCCTGACTAAAGCCACATCAAAGCTGTCCTTATATATAGTGGTACATAATGGTATCAGTCAGGCGCGTCTGGCACTAGTAGTTTACTTCTGGTTAGTGGGTTTATTGAATAGAAGATTAAATGTCCCTTCAGGAAGTATTCAGACCCTTTTTCCACGTTACAGCAAGATTCTAAAATGGATTCAATTCATTTCATCAATGCCCCAGGATGACATCACAATGCCCCAGGATGACATCACAATGCCCCAGGATGACATCACAATGCCCCAGGATGACATCACAATGCCCCAGGATGACATCACAATGTCCCAGGATGACATCACAATGCCCCAGCATGACAAAGTGAAAACAGGTTTAGACATTTTTGCAAATGTATTTTAAAAATAAGGTATTGTTTTAACTCATCCAAATACAGGTGAGCCAAGCTTGTAGCGTCATATCCAAGAAGACTCTAGGCTGCCAAAGGGGCTTCAACAGAGTACTGAGTAAAGGGTCTGAATATTTCAGTTTTTTTTAAAATACATTTTCTAAAATAAAACATTGACTTTTTGCTTTGTCATAATGGAGTGTCGTCTGTAGATTGAGGGTGGAAAAGATTGAATCCATTTCAGAATAAGGCTGTAACGTAACAAAATGTGTAAAAAGTCAGAGGGTCTGAATACTTTCTGAATGCTCTGTATTACACACCCGGATTCACACTGCTACACTGGAGACACAATGAATCCACATTCTGCATATTACAGAATCAAGCAAAAGAAAAACAGTTACCTGAAAATGTTATTTGTGTGGTTTGTTCCACAAATCAACAACTTAGTGATTACAGTACAAATTAAACTAGAGATGTATCTAGTGTAAGTCCACGTGGTACCGAACCTCTCAGACACTGGAGAGACCAAGGCCCTATGGGTCCTGGTGTAAAGTAGTGCTCAACATGGGGAATAGAGGATGATTTCAGTCCTCTCCCAGAGCACCTTGTCCTGAACTGGAGACACTACGAAGAGAAACAGTTCACACTGCTGAGGGACTTTCATACTGAGACAGAGGACAATGGAGCCTGATCCCAGATCTGTTTGTGTCATCCTTGTCTTGCCAAACACATCTGGGACCAAGCTAAGGACTGTTGTCTGCATAGCCAGAGTCCAGTGAAGCAGGGTACTGTTGTTATTGCTGAGTTTGGTATCTCTATTATCCAAACCGATACACCCGGATCTCTAGACCAATGACGGAAACAAACACCTGTCTGTGATCTCCACTGGAACAGAAATGTTAAAAAACTGACCCCCCAAGCAGTTGTCCTTCTCCGTAAGGCAAATTAAAAGTGACGAGGCTCTACGCTTGTTTTCATTTATTAAGAAACATTTAAATGCCAAAGAAACAAACGTTGCATTGAAGGGCTGAAGGACAAACACCATCAACATCTAAACTTCAGCTCCTTCACAGGTCGTTGGTAAAAAATGATGAGGATGAAGGTTCACTCAGTGATACTCTTCTCTACTAGGGCTGCAGAATTCAGGGAACCTTCAATAAATTACAGAGTTTTACAGAAATCCTGGTTTGGAAGTTTCCCGGGAACAAGCAGAGAATCCGGAAGCATCCAACCAGGTTTTCTGGAAAACCAGGGAATTAATTTAAAGTTCCTGGTATTCTACAGCCTGACTCTCCCATCAGACATCTGGCCGACAGCTGGTGGGTATCAGGGACAGCCTTACTCTCCCATCAGACATCTGGCAGACAGCTGGTGGGTATCAGGGACAGCCTTACTCTCCCATCAGACATCTGGCAGACAGCTGGTGGGTATCAGGGACAGCCTTACTCTCCCATCAGACATCTGGCAGACAGCTGGTGGGTATCAGGGACAGCCTTACTCTCCCATCTGGCAGACAGCTGGTGGGTATCAGGGACAGCCTTACTCTCCCATCAGACAGCTGGTGGGTATCAGGGACAACCTGACTCTCCCATCAGACATCTGGCAGACAGCTGGTGGGTATCAGGGACAACCTGACTCTCCCATCAGACATCTGGCAGACAGCTGGTGGGTATCAGGGACAGCCTTACTCTCCCATCAGACATCTGGCAGACAGCTGGTTGGTATCAGGGACAACCTGACTCTCCCATCAGACATCTGGCAGACAGCTGGTGGGGCTCAACACAACAACACACTATGGATGTAGATCAGGCTCCAAAGAGGCTCCACTGCAGCGGCTGTCATCATGTCGTCCCTGGTGGGTATCAGAGGGTCAGCAGGTCATCCCTGGTGGGTATCAGAGGGTCAGTAGGTCGTCCCTGGTGGATATCAGAGGGTCAGTAGGTCGTCCCTGGTGGGTATCAGAGGGTCAGCAGGTCGTCCCTGGTGGGTATCAGAGGGTCAGCAGGTCGTCCCTGGTGGGTATCAGAGGGTCAGCAGGTCGTCCCTGGTGGGTATCAGAGGGTCAGCAGGTCGTCCCTGGTGGGTATCAGAGGGTCAGTAGGTCGTCCCTGGTGGGTATCAGAGGGTCAGTAGGTCGTCCCTGGTGGGTATCAGAGGGTCAGTAGGTCGTCCCTGGTGGGTATCAGAGGGTCAGTAGGTCGTCCCTGGTGGGTATCAGAGGGTCAGTAGGTCGTCCCTGGTGGGTATCAGAGGGTCAGTAGGTCAGTCCCTGGTGGGTATCAGAGGGTCAGCAGGTCGTCCCTGGTGGGTATCAGAGGGTCAGTAGGTCGTCCCTGGTGGGTATCAGAGGGTCAGTAGGTCGTCCCTGGTGGGTATCAGAGGGTCAGTAGGTCGTCCCTGGTGGGTATCAGAGGGTCAGTAGGTCGTCCCTGGTGGGTATCAGAGGGTCAGTAGGTCGTCCCTGGTGGGTATCAGAGGGTCAGTAGGTCGTCCCAGTCAACCAATCAGGGCCTCCAGATATAGAGGCCTGTTATCAAAGCAGGGAGATCACTGATGATGGTCACCTCCCTTTTGACTTCATTTCAGACATTTTCAAAGGCACAATTTCTGCAAAGAGTTTGTTTTGTGTGTGTGTGTGTGTGTGTGTGTGTGTGTGTGTGTGTGTGTGTGTGTGTGTGTGTGTGTGTGTGTGTGTGTGTGTGTGTGTGTGTGTGTGTGTGTGTGTGTGTGTGTGTGTGTGTGTGTGTGTGTGTGTGTGTGTGTGTGTGTGTGAACGAGATGTAGTACCCACTAGTAGAGACACTGAGGTGACAGACAGAACTAGGATAAATGAACTTTACCAACTTGTCACGGTGACCATTTGTGGTTGCTATCGAGTGCGTGAGGCCACCGACCAATCAAACACTTTTATTGAGATTTGCCAGCTTTCTTTCAGTCCAGTCTGGACAGTCTCTCCGTAGAGAGGCGTCCTTTAGTTAGTTAGTACTGGGCTGTCTGTCCGCCTGTCTCATCACAGCTTGTCGTCTCTGTCCAGCAGCGCCTGCAGTTCGTGCTGGATGTCCTCGGGGAGCTCCAGGGCAGGCAGGTCGTCCAGAGAGATGTCCTGGGTGGGCATCTCCAGAGGGGGCAGGTTAGGTATGGAGATGTCCTTGTTCCTCCTCTCCTCTGACTGGGGAAGAACCCACAGCTCTGATTTCTCCAGTAAGTCTGTGTCCGCTGCATCCCTCTTCAGCCGGATGTTCTCCCCTCGCAGGCGCTTGTTGTCCTGGGTCAGTTTCTCGTTCTCTCCCAGCAGAATGTCTATGTGGCGCCGCAGGCTGGCGATGGTGGTCTGCTGCTCCTCCAGACGGGTCTTATCATCCTTGTGGGCCTTGCTGCCGGGGCAGGGTGTGGGGGGAGGGGGGGAGCCCTTGTTCTTCAGGAGGTACAGCCAGGTGTCGTACTCCCTCTCTGGGTGGCGGGGGGCTCGTTGGTCACGAGGCCGGGGGCTGGTCGGTAGAGGGGGTGGCTCAGGAGGACCATGGGATTGCCTTCCTGTCTGGTCCTCTTCCACTTCTCCTCAATAAGACGCTGCTGCTTCACGTGGCTGTCTCTCTGGAGCGCCATGGACAAACCAGCCTGGAGGAGACAGACAGGCCTCAGGCACGACTCAACACCACCTCACTACGACTCAACACCTCACTACGACTCAACACCTCACTACGACTCAACACCTCACTACGACTCAACACCTCACTACGACTCAACACCTCACTACGACTCAACTCCTCACTACGACTCAACACCTCACTACGACTCAACACCTCACTACGACTCAACTCCTCACTACGACTCAACTCCTCACTACGACTCAACTCCTCACTACGACTCAACTCCTCACTACGACTCAACTCCTCACTACGACTCAACACCTCACTACGACTCAACACCTCACTACGACTCAACACCTCACTACGAAATGACTCAACTCCTCACTACGACTCAACTCCTCACTACGACTCAACACCTCACTACAACTCAACACCTCACTACGAAATGACTCAACACCTCACTACGACTCCTCACTCCTCACTACTCCTCACTACAACTCCTCACTACGACTCAACTCCTCACTACGACTCAACACCTCACTACGACTCAACACCTCACTACGACTCAACTCCTCCCTACGACTCAACTCCTCCCTACGACTCAACTCCTCCCTACGACTCAACACCTCACTACGACTCAACACCTCACTACGACTCAACACCTCACGACTCAACACCTCACTACGACTCAACACCTCACTACAACTAACACGCTATGCTTTATTCAAATAACCAAAAGACAGAACTAAATATTGACGGACGTTTGGTCATAATTGACCAACAGCAGCCCAGGAGGACATGACTGAGGTCCAAGAATGTGACATTCCCTCCATCCCTCCCACGACACAACACCCAGTCTCACCTGTTCACACTCTGTTAACTTCATGGCTTCCCTCAGCAGCTCTGCAACACACACACACACACACACAAGGCTGATATTAAACATCTGTATCTTGAGCATAATATAGTATGACTGCATTCTAACAGCACACAGTCTTTCTGTGCAGAATGACATTCAGTTCACCCAGCAAGCTTCTACTGTCAGCTTCTTTATTTGTGTTGCAAACGGAGCAGACAACACTTCTCATAATGTTCTCACTATCTCTATGTAGTCTTTAGTCTGTCAGACTCAGGCCCCCGTACATAGTCAGTCAGACGCAGGCCCCCGTACATAGTCAGTCAGACGCAGGCCCCCGTACATAGTCAGTCAGACGCAGGCCCCCGTACATAGTCAGTCAGACGCAGGCCCCCGTACATAGTCAGTCAGACGCAGGCCCCGTCAGACGCAGGCCCCGTACATAGTCAGTCAGACGCAGCCCCCCGTACATAGTCAGTCAGACGCAGGCCCCCGTACATAGTCTGTCAGACGCAGGCCCCCGTACATAGTCAGTCAGACGCAGGCCCCCGTACATAGTCAGTCAGACGCAGGCCCCCGTACATAGTCAGTCAGACGCAGGCCCCCGTACATAGTCAGTCAGACGCAGGCCCCCGTACATAGTCAGTCAGACGCAGGCCCCCGTACATAGTCAGTCAGACGCAGGCCCCCGTACATAGTCAGTCAGACGCAGGCCCCCGTACATAGTCAGTCAGACGCAGGCCCCCGTACATAGTCTGTCAGACGCAGGCCCCCGTACATAGTCTGTCAGACGCAGGCCCCCGTACATAGTCAGTCAGACGCAGGCCCCCGTACATAGTCTGTCAGACGCAGGCCCCCGTACATAGTCTGTCAGACGCAGGCCCCGTACATAGTCTGTCAGTCTGTCAGACGCAGGCCCCCGTACATAGTCTGTCAGACGCAGGCCCCCGTACATAGTCTGTCAGACGCAGGCCCCCGTACATAGTCTGTCAGACGCAGGCCCCCGTACATAGTCTGTCAGACGCAGGCCCCCGTACATAGTCAGTCAGACGCAGGCCCCCGTACATAGTCTGTCAGACGCAGGCCCCCGTACATAGTCTGTCAGACGCAGGCCCCCGTACATAGTCAGTCAGACGCAGGCCCCCGTACATAGACATTGGGGTTGTTAGCTGATATAACTTTTGGATCACAAAAGATTCTCCAAGGGCATGTTTATTATGCCCTGATGTCCCTGGAGACTGAACTGGCACACATAGAGAGGACACTCAACCCTCCACAACTCTCCTAAACCCTCCACTAAACCCTCCTAAACCCTCCACTAAACACTCCTAAACGCGACTCCACAGCGCCGCAGAAGGGTACAGTACACAGAGCAGGAAATAGTTCTTATTCTCCTGGTGACGACTGAGCAAATGGGTTTAATCCCAGATCACAATCTGTTAAAGGTCTGACATCTATAAGGGAAGTTGAGGAAGTGGGTTGTGTGCCAGTTGTTTCAGTCTGACAGTAATTAATAGTCCATCTCTAAGATGTATCATTATTCACAGAATGGTGAAAGAAACAAGTTCAGTAGACTGATGACACACCTGCAGCTTTCCCATGGCAGGAAATAGCTTCTTCATATTTACCAGCTGCCAACAAGCG
Source organism: Oncorhynchus gorbuscha (assembly GCF_021184085.1). Lineage (NCBI taxonomy): Eukaryota > Metazoa > Chordata > Actinopteri > Salmoniformes > Salmonidae > Oncorhynchus > Oncorhynchus gorbuscha. The sequence goes on from NW_025749166.1 coordinate 21,995, forward strand.
GTCTGCCTTCCTGGACTGCTGATGGGCCTGAGAGGAGATGTGGAGGGAGATTAAGGATTTATGCCTTTGAGAGAGATCTCATATTAGCCTTATCATCTTACCTACAAATGCACAAATCCTGCCCTGCCAGATAAGACGGTGAAGTACTTCTACATCTTAGAAGTGCTGGCGAGAGAGACTATCAGAAGGGTCTAATCTGAGAAGTCCCATCAGTCCTAATTTCATGTCTGCACAAATAGGTGCACAGAAAATGTTTACTTCATGTCAGAACGAAACAAAATAGCGTTAATTTGATGTTGGTAAAATTCCGTCATTTAAAGGATTGATTATTATATTCTTAGCTATGAGTCTAACTAGCTAATAAAACGCAGGGATAAAGGGAAAGGGATCTTTGGCTTTTCTCGTCTGGTTCCTCTTTCACAATATGTTTACTTCTTTAGTTAGCTAGTTGCCTACTGCTTGTCACACACACATATATATATATATATATAAAGTTAGCTAGTTGCCTACTGCTTGTCACACACATATATATATATAAAGTTAGCTAGTTGCCTACTGCTTGTCACACACATATATATATAAAGTTAGCTAGTTGCCTACTGCTTGTCACACACACATATATATATATATAAAGTTAGCTAGTTGCCTACTGCTTGTCACACACATATATATATAAAGTTAGCTAGTTGCCTACTGCTTGTCACACATATATATATATAAAGTTAGCTAGTTGCCTACTGCTTGTCACACACATATATATATAAAGTTAGCTAGTTGCCTACTGCTTGTCACACACATATATATATAAAGTTAGCTAGTTGCCTACTGCTTGTCACACACATATATATATAAAGTTAGCTAGTTGCCTACTGCTTGTCACACACATATATATATAAAGTTAGCTAGTTGCCTACTGCTTGTCACACATATATATATATAAAGTTAGCTAGTTGCCTACTGCTTGTCACACATATATATATATAAAGTTAGCTAGTTGCCTACTGCTTGTCACACACATATATATATAAAGTTAGCTAGTTGCCTACTGCTTGTCACACACATATATATATATAAAGTTAGCTAGTTGCCTACTGCTTGTCACACACATATATATATAAAGTTAGCTAGTTGCCTACTGCTTGTCACACACATATATATATATAAAGTTAGCTAGTTGCCTACTGCTTGTCACACACATATATATATATAAAGTTAGCTAGTTGCCTACTGCTTGTCACACACATATATATATAAAGTTAGCTAGTTGCCTACTGCTTGTCACACACATATATATATAAAGTTAGCTAGTTGCCTACTGCTTGTCACACACATATATATTTATAAAGTTAGCTAGTTGCCTACTGCTTGTCACACACATATATATATATAAAGTTAGCTAGTTGCCTACTGCTTGTCACACATATATATAAAGTTAGCTAGTTGCCTACTGCTTGTCACACACATATATATATATAAAGTTAGCTAGTTGCCTACTGCTTGTCACACATATATATAAAGTTAGCTAGTTGCCTACTGCTTGTCACACACTATATATCACACATATAATAAAGTTAGCTAGATACCTGAGTTGATCTACTCCAGAATAAAGCTTTAGCTCGGTGAGCTAGTTGTATGGAGGAAGCTTATTTAGCTAGTTACCGTTCCCTAGCTAGTTGACTAGCTGCACTCTTAGCTAGCTAAATGGGACTATTGTTAGCCAGTTAGCTAAGTTAATATTACAGCCAAAATCACAACATATCTGGCAAAGCTAACAAACCTTGGCACTTTGCATTGGACATGAGAACAATCTAGGAGGCTACCAAGTAAAGTGTTATAAACAGCGATCCTGGCTTTGTTTCCAGGATCACAACAAGGGGCTAAGGATGTAGTTAGCTAGCTAGCCTGTTAGCCTACTAGATATTACAACATCAACAGAAACTTACGAGGTTAAGAGGACTGTCCACTACCTCCATATTATTCAACAGTAAAAACTACATGAAACGTCTTGAAGTCCCTCGCAGTCGGTCATCGGTGCTACTGTTTTATTCCCGAGACCAAATATTCGGGTTAATAAACCGGGCTGCTAAAATTAGAAAACGTTTAAAAATACAGGACAAATAGCTTAGATAGCCAGCTAAACAAGGTCATGCCTAGATGGGATACAGCTTTTGTCAAATTGTCGATAAAAGTATATTATTGACATGTTTTGAATATCAGCTAAACCTACCTCTTTTCCTAGCCTTAACCTAATAATCCTAATCTGATACGTTAATTATCCTGAACTGCGTAATAAATTATTCTAAATCTGCTACAAAAAGTACATGTTGACAATAGTTGTATCCATTCTAGACTCAACCGCTAAACAAGGACAAATAACGCGATGACGTTGCAATATTCTTGACGTAATTTCCTCATTTCCGTTTCTGACGGCGACAACACAGATAGAACAATGAGACAGATATTTCACCGGATGTATAAATATGAAGAATCCGGTTGGATTTTCCACCCACTACCAAATATGGTGATGATAGGAAGCCTAGTGGCCGGCAGTGCGAGAAGATGTTGTGAGATGGATTTTGGCCGAAATTCTGAAAAGGTTCTCATCAATCAAATTAATTTATAAAGCCCTTCTTACATCAGCTGATGTTACAAAGTGCTGTACAGAAACCCAGCCTAAAACCCCAAACTGCAAGCAATGCAGGTGTAGAAGCACGGTGGCAAGGAAAAACGCCCTAGAAAGGCCAAAACCTAGGAAGAAATCTAGAGAGGAACCAGGCTATGAGGGGTGGCCAGTCCTCTTCTGGCTGTGCCGGGTGGAGATTATAACAGAACATGGCCAAGATGTTCAAATGTTCATAAATGACCAGCATGGTCAAATAATAATAATCACAGTGGTTGTCGAGGGTGCAACAAGTCAGCACCTCAGGAGTAAATGTCATTTGGCTTTTCATAGCCGATCATTCAGAGTATCTCTACCGCTCCTGCTGTCTCTAGAGAGTTGAAAACAGCAGGTCTGGGACAGGTAGCACCACATTCAGAGTATCTCTACTGCTCCTGCTGAGAGTTGAAAACAGAAGGTCTGGGACAGGTAGCACCACATTCAGAGTATCTCTACCGCTCCTGCTGAGAGTTGAAAACAGCAGGTCTGGGACAGGTATCACCACATTCAGAGTATCTCTACTGCTCCTGCTGAGAGTTGAAAACAGCAGGTCTATTAAACGTCTCCATGCAGTGTTCATTTTTTCCAAAAGTATAAATCTGTAACAAACCGAGTGGACTGCGTTTTGTAGACTTCACCCAAAGTTTAAAAAAAGATAGGTTATTTAGGAGTGGAAGGGTGAATTGAGTTACTGCAGACGGCACTTCACAGAATAGGCGTTCCCTCACACATATATGCAAATAAGTGAAAGAACGCGCCAACAGGATCTCACTAGCTCGTGCTTGGCTCTGCCCACCTTCCTGTTTGTTTCGCCCACTTTGATTAATTTAGCTCCCATTGGAAACTAAAGTCTCTGGTCTATCTTGGGTTAGTTATAAAAAATCTTTGGCTACTTTCCAACATCTCACCACTAGAGGGAAACTGCGATTTATCAACATGTTGCCCGGTGTACTAAAGCAAAGATCGTCTATTATATTGACAAGATATTTGAGTGACCGCTCTAACAATGGAAATCCATGTCCTCAAAGATGGAAGGCAGGCGGTAGGAGGCGAGATCAAGTGGGACCATTCTAGCCAATAAGAGGGCAGATATACGTGTGAACAACAGGCCATAGACACATACAGAGGGCTCATCTTTGTATCTGTGCCATTATTGAGTACCCCATTATGAGTCATAATACCCCAACAAACATATTGGTAACACCCGAAATGGGTTCTAATCGTTTTTCCACACTTCATTTTTGCATTGGTGATTTTAGAACGACTTCATATAAGGTGTTTGGTGTCAGCTCACCCCTCTATGACGTTTTGATAAGGTCTGCGTTTGGTGTCGGCTCACCCCTCTATGACGTTTTGATAAGGTCTGCGTTTGGTGTCAGCTCACCCCTCTATGACGTTTTAATAAGGTCTGCGTTTGGTGTCGGCTCACCCCTCTATGACGTTTTAATAAGGTCTGCGTTTGGTGTCGGCTCACCCCTCTAGGACGTTTTGATAAGGTCTGCGTTTGGTGTCGGCTCACCCCTCTATGACGTTTTGATAAGGTCTGCGTTTGGTGTCGGCTCACCCCTCTATGACGTTTTGATAAGGTCTGCGTTTGGTGTCGGCTCACCCCTCTATGACGTTTTGATAAGGTCTGCGTTTGGTGTCGGCTCACCCCTCTATGACGTTTTGATAAGGTCTGCGTTTGGTGTCGGCTCACCCCTCTATGACGTTTTGATAACCGCACAAATCTCTTTCGGACAAAGTAACTTAATAAAATATATTTGCCTGTAACCCCACCCCCCTCCGCCCCCCCAAAATAAATGCTAATTAGTTGCTAATGTGGAGAATACAGAACTACCAGTGGTGGAAAAAGAACCCAGTTGTCCTACTAGAGTAAAAGTAAAGATACCTTAATAGAAAATGACTCAAGTAAAAGTGGAAGTCACCCAGTAAAATACTACTTGAGTAAAAGTGGAAGTCACCCAGTAAAATACTACTTGAGTAAAAGTGGAAGTCACCCAGTAAAATACTACTTGAGTAAAAGTGGAAGTCACCCAGTAAAATACTACTTGAGTAAAAGTGAAAGTCACCCAGTAAAATACTACTTGAGTAAAAGTGGAAGTCACCCAGTAAAATACTACTTAATACTACAGATCAGAGGCAGTAGAGATGACCAGGTGTTCTAATAATAATAATAATAATATGCCATTTAGCAGACGCTTTTATCCAAAGCGACTTACAGTCATGTGTGCATACATTGTACGTATGGGTGGTCCCGGGAATCGAACCCACTACCCTGGCGTTACAAGCGCCATGCTCTACCAACTGAGCTACAGAAGGACGGAAGGTCGT
>NW_025749167.1:0-26984 GCF_021184085.1 Oncorhynchus gorbuscha
TAGGAGGAGGAGGATGTGATCTGGTCTGAATAGGAGGAGGAGGGATATGACCTGGTCTGAATAGGAGGATATGACCTGGTCTGAATAGGAGGATATGACCTGGTCTGAATAGGAGGATATGACCTGGTCTGAATAGGAGGAGGAGGATGTGACCTGGTCTGAATAGGAGGATGTGACCTGGTCTGAATAGGAGGAGGAGGATGTGACCTGGTCTGAATAGGAGGAGGAGGATGTGACCTGGTCTGAATAGGAGGAGGAGGATATGACCTGGTCTGAATAGGAGGAGGAGGATATGACCTGGTCTGAATAGGAGGATATGACCTGGTCTGAATAGGAGGAGGAGGATATGACCTGGTCTGAATAGGAGGAGGAGGATATGACCTGGTCTGAATAGGAGGAGGAGGATATGACCTGGTCTGAATAGGAGGATGTGACCTGGTCTGAATAGGAGGAGGAGGATATGACCTGGTCTGAAAAGGAGGATGTGACCTGGTCTGAATAGGAGGATGTGACCTGGTCTGAATAGGAGGATATGACCTGGTCTGAATAGGAGGATGTGACCTGGTCTGAATAGGAGGATATGACCTGGTCTGAATAGGAGGATGTGACCTGGTCTGAATAGGAGGATGTGACCTGGTCTGAATAGGAGGATGTGACCTGGTCTGAATAGGAGGAGGAGGATGTGACCTGGTCTGAATAGGAGGAGGAGGATATGACCTGGTCTGAATAGGAGGAGGAGGATATGACCTGGTCTGAATATGAGGATATGACCTGGTCTGAATAGGAGGATATGACCTGGTCTGAATAGGAGGAGGAGGATATGACCTGGTCTGAATATGAGGATATGACCTGGTCTGAATAGGAGGATATGACCTGGTCTGAATAGGAGGATATGACCTGGTCTGAATAGGAGGAGGAGGATGTGACCTGGTCTGAATAGGAGGAGGAGGATATGACCTGGTCTGAATAGGAGGAGGAGGATATGACCTGGTCTGAATAGGAGGATATGACCTGGTCCTGAATGAGGAGGATATGACCTGGTCTGAATAGGAGAGGATATGACCTGAATCTGAATGAGGAGGATGTGACCTGAGATCTGAATAGGAGGATGTGAGCTGGTGAATAGGAGGATGTGACCTGGTCTGAATAGGAGGATGTGACCTGGTCTAGAATAGGAGGATATGACCTGGTCTGAATAGGAGGATGTGACCTGGTCTGAATAGGAGGATGTGACCTGGTCTGAATAGGAGGATATGACCTGGTCTGAATAGGAGGATGTGACCTGGTCTGAATAGGGAGGATATGACCTGGTCTGAATAGGAGGAGGAGGATGTGACCTGGTCTGAATAGGAGGATGTGACCTGGTCTGAATAGAGGATGTGACCTGGTCTGAATAGGAGGATATGACCTGGTCTGAATAGGAGGATATGACCTGGTCTGAATAGGAGGAGGATATGACCTGGTCTGAATAGGAGGATATGACCTGGTCTGAATAGGAGGAGGAGGATGTGACCTGGTCTGAATAGGAGGATATGACCTGGTCTGAATAGGAGGATATGACCTGGTCTGAATAGGAGGTGACCTGGTCTGAATAGGAGGATATGACCTGGTCTGAATAGGAGGATATGACCTGGTCTGAATAGAGGAGGATGACCTGGTCTGAATAGGAGGAGGAGGATATGACCTGGTCTGAATAGGAGGATGTGACCTGGTCTGAATAGGAGGAGGATGAGGATGTGACCTGGTCTGAATAGGAGGAGGAGGATATGACCTGGTCTGAATAGACCTGGGAGGATGTGACCTGGTCTGAATAGGAGGAGGAGGATATGACCTGGTCTGAATAGGAGGATATGACCTGGTCTGAATAGGAGGATGTGACCTGGTCTGAATAGGAGGATATGACCTGGTCTGAATAGGAGGATGTGACCTGGTCTGAATAGGAGGATATGACCTGGTCTGAATAGGAGGATGGAGGATGTGACCTGGTCTGAATAGGAGGAGTGACCTGGTCTGAATAGGAGGATATGACCTGGTCTGAATAGGAGGAGGAGGATGTGACCTGGTCTGAATAGGAGGATGTGACCTGGTCTGAATAGGAGGAGGAGGATGTGACCTGGTCTGGTCTGAATAGGAGGATATGACCTGGTCTGAATAGGAGGATGTGACCTGGTCTGAATAGGAGGGAGGATGTGACCTGGTCTGAATAGGGAGGAGGAGGATATGACCTGGTCTGAATAGGAGGATATGACCTGGTCTGAATAGGAGGATGTGGATGTGACCTGGTCTGAATAGGAGGATGTGACCTGGTCTGAATAGGAGGATATGACCTGGTCTGAATAGGAGGATATGACCTGGGATATGAGGAATAGGAGGATATGACCTGGTCTGAATAGGAGGAGGAGGATGTGACCTGGTCTGAATAGGAGGAGGAGGATATGACCTGGTCTGAATAGGAGGAGGAGGATATGACCTGGTCTGAATAGGAGGATATGACCTGGTCTGAATAGGAGGAGGAGGATGTGACCTGGTCTGAATAGGAGGATGTGACCTGGTCTGAATAGGAGGATGTGACCTGGTCTGAATAGGAGGATATGACCTGGTCTGAATAGGAGGATATGACCTGGTCTGAATAGGAGGATATGACCTGGTCTGAATAGGAGGATGTGACCTGGTCTGAATAGGAGGATGTGACCTGGGAATAGGAGGATGTGACCTGGTCTGAATAGGAGGAGGAGGATGTGACCTGGTCTGAATAGGATATGAGGATATGACCTGGTCTGAATAGGAGGATATGACCTGGTCTGAATAGGAGGAGGAGGATGTGACCTGGTCTGAATAGGAGGATATGACCTGGTCTGAATAGGAGGATATGACCTGGTCTGAATAGGAGGATGTGACCTGGTCTGAATAGGGACCTGGTCTGAGGAGGATATGACCTGGTCTGAATAGGAGGAGGAGGATATGACCTGGTCTGAATAGGAGGATATGACCTGGTCTGAATAGGAGGAGGAGGATATGACCTGGTCTGAATAGGAGGATGTGACCTGGTCTGAATAGGAGGATATGACCTGGTCTGAATAGGAGGATGTGACCTGGTCTGAATAGGAGGATATGACCTGGTCTGAATAGGAGGATGTGACCTGGTCTGAATAGGAGGAGGATGTGACCTGGTCTGAATAGGAGGAGGAGGATATGACCTGGTCTGAATAGGAGGAGGAGGATATGACCTGGTCTGAATAGGAGGATATGACCTGGTCTGAATAGGAGGATATGACCTGGTCTGAATAGGAGGATATGACCTGGTCTGAATAGGGAGGATATGACCTGGTCTGAATAGGAGGATATGACCTGGTCTGAATAGGAGGATGTGACCTGGTCTGAATAGGAGGATATGACCTGGTCTGAATAGGAGGATGTGACCTGGTCTGAATAGGAGGATGTGACCTGGTCTGAATAGGAGGAGAGATGTGACCTGGTCTGAATAGGAGGATATGACCTGGTCTGAATAGGAGGATGTGACCTGGTCTGAATAGGAGGAGGAGGATATGACCTGGTCTGAATAGGAGGAGGAGGATGTGACCTGGTCTGAATAGGAGGATATGAGGAATAGGAGGATGTGACCTGGTCTGAATAGGAGGATGTGACCTGGTCTGAATAGGAGGAGGAGGATGTGACCTGGTCTGAATAGGAGGAGGAGGATATGACCTGGTCTGAATAGGAGGAGGAGGATATGACCTGGTCTGAATAGGAGGATATGACCTGGTCTGAATAGGAGGATATGACCTGGTCTGAATAGGAGGATGTGACCTGGTCTGAATAGGAGGATGTGACCTGGTCTGAATAGGAGGATGTGACCTGGTCTGAATAGGAGGATGTGACCTGGTCTGAATAGGAGGAGGAGGATGTGACCTGGTCTGAATAGGAGGATATGAACTGGTCTGAATAGGAGGATGTGACCTGGTCTGAATAGGAGGATGTGACCTGGTCTGAATAGGAGGATGTGACCTGGTCTGAATAGGAGGATGTGACCTGGTCTGAATAGGGAGGATATGACCTGGTCTGAATAGGAGGAGGAGGATGTGACCTGGTCTGAATAGGAGGATATGACCTGGTCTGAATAGGAGGAGTGACCTGGTCTGAATGTGACCTGGTCTGAATAGGAGGAGTGACCTGGTCTGAATAGGAGGATGTGACCTGGTCTGAATAGGAGGAGGATATGACCTGGTCTGAATAGGAGGAGGAGGATGTGACCTGGTCTGAATAGGAGGATGTGACCTGAGTCCTGGTCTGAATAGGAGGAGGATGTGACCTGGTCTGAATAGGAGGATGTGACCTGGTCTGAATAGGAGGATGTGACCTGGTCTGAATAGGGAGGATATGGCCTGGTCTGAATAGGAGGATATGACCTGGTCTGAATAGGAGGATATGACCTGGTCTGAATATGTGACCTGGTCTGAATAGGAGGATATGACCTGGTCTGAATAGGAGGATGTGACCTGGTCTGAGGAGGATATGACCTGGTCTGAATAGGAGGAGAATGTGACCTGGTCTGAATAGGAGGATATGACCTGGATATGAGGTGACCTGGTCTGAATAGGAGGATGTGACCTGGTCTGAATAGGAGGAGGAGGATGTGACCTGGTCTGAATAGGAGGATATGACCTGGTCTGAATAGGAGGATGTGACCTGGTCTGAATAGGAGGATGTGACCTGGTCTGAATAGGAGGAGGAGGATGTGACCTGGTCTGAATAGGAGGAGGAGGATGTGACCTGGTCTGAATAGGAGGAGGAGGATATGACCTGGTCTGAATAGGAGGATATGACCTGGTCTGAATAGGAGGATGGTCTGAATAGAGGAGGATGTGACCTGGTCTGAATAGGAGGATGTGACCTGGTCTGAATAGGAGGATGTGACCTGGTCTGAATAGGAGGAGTGACCTGGTCTGAATAGGAGGAGGAGGAGGATGTGACCTGGTCTGAATAGGAGGATATGACCTGGTCTGAATAGGAGGATGTGACCTGGTCTGAATAGGAGGATGTGACCTGGTCTGAATAGGAGGAGGAGGATGTGACCTGGTCTGAATAGGAGGAGGAGGATGTGACCTGGTCTGAATAGGAGGATATGACCTGGTCTGAATAGGAGGAGGAGGATGTGACCTGGTCTGAATAGGAGGATATGACCTGGTCTGAATAGGAGGATGTGACCTGGTCTGAATAGGAGGAGGAGGATGTGACCTGGTCTGAATAGGAGGAATGGTCTGAGGAGAGGATGTGACCTGGTCTGAATAGGAGGATATGACCTGGTCTGAATAGGAGGATGTGACCTGGTCTGAATAGGAGGATGTGACCTGGATGTGAGGATGTGACCTGGTCTGAATAGGAGGATATGAGTCTGAATAGGAGGATATGACCTGGTCTGAATAGGAGGAGGAGGATGTGACCTGGTCTGAATAGGAGGATGTGACCTGGTCTGAATAGGAGGAGGAGGATGTGACCTGGTCTGAATAGGAGGATGTGACCTGGTCTGAATAGGAGGATGTGACCTGGTCTGAATAGGAGGATGTGACCTGGTCTGAATAGGAGGATATGACCTGGTCTGAATAGGAGGAGGAGGATGTGACCTGGTCTGAATAGGAGGATGTGACCTGGTCTGAATAGGAGGATGTGACCTGGTCTGAATAGGAGGATATGACCTGGTCTGAATAGGAGGATGTGACCTGGTCTGAATAGGAGGATATGACCTGGTCTGAATAGGAGGATATGACCTGGTCTGAATAGGAGGATATGACCTGGTCTGAATAGGAGGATATGACCTGGTCTGAATAGGAGGAGGAGGATGTGACCTGGTCTGAATAGGGAGGATATGACCTGGTCTGAATAGGAGGATGTGACCTGGTCTGAATAGGAGGATATGACCTGGTCTGAATAGGAGGATATGACCTGGTCTGATTAGGAGGATGTGACCTGGTCTGAATAGGAGGAGGATGTGACCTGGTCTGAATAGGAGGATATGACCTGGTGTGAATAGGAGGATATGACCTGGTCTGAATAGGAGGATATGACCTGGTCTGAATAGGAGGATATGACCTGGTCTGAATAGGAGGATATGACCTGGTCTGAATAGGAGGATGTGACCTGGTCTGAATAGGAGGATATGACCTGGGAATAGGAGGATATGACCTGGTCTGAATAGGAGGATGTGACCTGGTCTGAATAGGAGGATATGACCTGGTCTGAATAGGAGGATGTGACCTGGTCTGAATAGGAGGATATGACCTGGTCTGAATAGGAGGATGTGACCTGGTCTGAATAGGAGGAGGAGGATGTGACCTGGTCTGAATAGGAGGATATGACCTGGTCTGAATAGGAGGATATGACCTGGTCTGAATATGAGGATATGACCTGGTCTGAATAGGAGGAGGAGGATGTGACCTGGTCTGAATAGGAGGATGTGACCTGGTCTGAATAGGAGGATATGACCTGGTCTGAATAGGAGGATATGACCTGGTCTGAATAGGAGGATATGACCTGGTCTGAATAGGAGGATGTGACCTGGTCTGAATAGGAGGATGTGACCTGGTCTGAATAGGAGGATGTGACCTGGTCTGAATAGGAGGATATGACCTGGTCTGAATAGGAGGAGGAGGATGTGAGGAGGATATGACCTGGTCTGAATAGGAGGATATGACCTGGTCTGAATAGGAGGATGTGACCTGGTCTGAATAGGAGGAGGAGGATATGACCTGGTCTGAATAGGAGGATGTGACCTGGTCTGAATAGGAGGATATGACCTGGTCTGAATAGGAGGATGTGACCTGGTCTGAATAGGAGGATATGACCTGGTCTGAATAGGAGGATATGACCTGGTCTGAATAGGAGGAGGAGGATATGACCTGGTCTGAATAGGAGGATATGACCTGGTCTGAATAGGAGGAGGATATGACCTGGTCTGAATAGGAGGATGTGACCTGGTCTGAATAGGAGGATATGACCTGGTCTGAATAGGAGGATGTGACCTGGTCTGAATAGGAGGATATGACCTGGTCTGAATAGGAGGATGTGACCTGGTCTGAATAGGAGGAGGAGGATGTGACCTGGTCTGAATAGGAGGAGGAGGATATGACCTGGTCTGAATAGGAGGAGGAGGATATGACCTGGTCTGAATAGGAGGATATGACCTGGTCTGAATAGGAGGAGGAGGATGTGACCTGGTCTGAATAGGAGGATGTGACCTGGTCTGAATAGGAGGAGGAGGATGTGACCTGGTCTGAATAGGAGGAGGAGGATATGACCTGGTCTGAATAGGAGGAGGAGGATATGACCTGGTCTGAATAGGAGGATATGACCTGGTCTGAATAGGAGGATATGACCTGGTCTGAATAGGAGGATGTGACCTGGTCTGAATAGGAGGATGTGACCTGGTCTGAATAGGAGGATGTGACCTGGTCTGAATAGGAGGATGTGACCTGGTCTGAATAGGAGGAGGAGGATGTGACCTGGTCTGAATAGGAGGATATGAACTGGTCTGAATAGGAGGATGTGACCTGGTCTGAATAGGAGGATGTGACCTGGTCTGAATAGGAGGAGGAGGATGTGACCTGGTCTGAATAGGAGGAGGAGGATGTGACCTGGTCTGAATAGGAGGATATGACCTGGTCTGAATAGGAGGAGGAGGATGTGACCTGGTCTGAATAGGAGGATATGACCTGGTCTGAATAGGAGGATGTGACCTGGTCTGAATAGGAGGAGGAGGATGTGACCTGGTCTGAATAGGAGGATGTGACCTGGTCTGAATAGGAGGATGTGACCTGGTCTGAATAGGAGGATGTGACCTGGTCTGAATAGGAGGATATGACCTGGTCTGAATAGGAGGAGGAGGATGTGACCTGGTCTGAATAGGAGGATGTGACCTGGTCTGAATAGGAGGATGTGACCTGGTCTGAATAGGAGGATATGACCTGGTCTGAATAGGAGGATGTGACCTGGTCTGAATAGGAGGATATGACCTGGTCTGAATAGGAGGATATGACCTGGTCTGAATAGGAGGATATGACCTGGTCTGAATAGGAGGATATGACCTGGTCTGAATAGGAGGAGGAGGATGTGACCTGGTCTGAATAGGAGGATATGACCTGGTCTGAATAGGAGGATGTGACCTGGTCTGAATAGGAGGATATGACCTGGTCTGAATAGGAGGATATGACCTGGTCTGATTAGGAGGATGTGACCTGGTCTGAATAGGAGGAGGAGGGTGTGACCTGGTCTGAATAGGAGGATATGACCTGGTGTGAATAGGAGGATATGACCTGGTCTGAATAGGAGGATATGACCTGGTCTGAATAGGAGGATATGACCTGGTCTGAATAGGAGGATATGACCTGGTCTGAATAGGAGGATGTGACCTGGTCTGAATAGGAGGATATGACCTGGTCTGAATAGGAGGATATGACCTGGTCTGAATAGGAGGATGTGACCTGGTCTGAATAGGAGGATATGACCTGGTCTGAATAGGAGGATGTGACCTGGTCTGAATAGGAGGATATGACCTGGTCTGAATAGGAGGATGTGACCTGGTCTGAATAGGAGGAGGAGGATGTGACCTGGTCTGAATAGGAGGAGGAGGATATGACCTGGTCTGAATATGAGGATATGACCTGGTCTGAATATGAGGATATGACCTGGTCTGAATAGGAGGAGGAGGATATGACCTGGTCTGAATAGGAGGAGGAGGATATGACCTGGTCTGAATATGAGGATATGACCTGGTCTGAATATGAGGATATGACCTGGTCTGAATAGGAGGAGGAGGATGTGACCTGGTCTGAATAGGAGGATGTGACCTGGTCTGAATAGGAGGATGTGACCTGGTCTGAATATGAGGATATGACCTGGTCTGAATAGGAGGAGGAGGATGTGACCTGGTCTGAATAGGAGGATGTGACCTGGTCTGAATAGGAGGATGTGACCTGGTCTGAATAGGAGGATATGGCCTGGTCTGAATAGGAGGATATGACCTGGTCTGAATAGGAGGATATGACCTGGTCTGAATATGAGGATATGACCTGGTCTGAATAGGAGGAGGAGGATGTGACCTGGTCTGAATAGGAGGATGTGACCTGGTCTGAATAGGAGGATGTGACCTGGTCTGAATAGGAGGATATGGCCTGGTCTGAATAGGAGGATATGACCTGGTCTGAATAGGAGGATATGACCTGGTCTGAATAGGAGGATGTGACCTGGTCTGAATAGGAGGATGTGACCTGGTCTGAATAGGAGGATGTGACCTGGTCTGAATAGGAGGATATGACCTGGTCTGAATAGGAGGAGGAGGATGTGACCTGGTCTGAATAGGAGGATATGACCTGGTCTGAATAGGAGGATATGACCTGGTCTGAATAGGAGGAGGTGACCTGGTCTGAATAGGAGGAGGAGGATATGACCTGGTCTGAATAGGAGGAGGAGGATGTGACCTGGTCTGAATAGGAGGATATGACCTGGTCTGAATAGGAGGATGTGACCTGGTCTGAATAGGAGGATATGACCTGGTCTGAATAGGAGGATATGACCTGGTCTGAATAGGAGGAGGAGGATATGACCTGGTCTGAATAGGAGGATATGACCTGGTCTGAATAGGAGGAGGAGGATATGACCTGGTCTGAATAGGAGGATGTGACCTGGTCTGAATAGGAGGATATGACCTGGTCTGAATAGGAGGATGTGACCTGGTCTGAATAGGAGGATATGACCTGGTCTGAATAGGAGGATGTGACCTGGTCTGAATAGGAGGAGGAGGATGTGACCTGGTCTGAATAGGAGGAGGAGGATATGACCTGGTCTGAATAGGAGGAGGAGGATATGACCTGGTCTGAATATGAGGATATGACCTGGTCTGAATAGGAGGAGGAGGATGTGACCTGGTCTGAATAGGAGGATGTGACCTGGTCTGAATAGGAGGATGTGACCTGGTCTGAATAGGAGGATGTGACCTGGTCTGAATAGGAGGATATGACCTGGTGTGAATAGGAGGATATGACCTGGTCTGAATAGGAGGATGTGACCTGGTCTGAATAGGAGGATGTGACCTGGTCTGAATAGGAGGATGTGACCTGGTCTGAATAGGAGGATGTGACCTGGTCTGAATAGGAGGAGGAGGATGTGACCTGGTCTGAATAGGAGGATATGAACTGGTCTGAATAGGAGGATGTGACCTGGTCTGAATAGGAGGATGTGACCTGGTCTGAATAGGAGGAGGAGGATGTGACCTGGTCTGAATAGGAGGAGGAGGATGTGACCTGGTCTGAATAGGAGGATATGACCTGGTCTGAATAGGAGGATGTGACCTGGTCTGAATAGGAGGATATGACCTGGTCTGAATAGGAGGATATGACCTGGTCTGAATAGGAGGAGGAGGATATGACCTGGTCTGAATAGGAGGATATGACCTGGTCTGAATAGGAGGAGGAGGATATGACCTGGTCTGAATAGGAGGATGTGACCTGGTCTGAATAGGAGGATATGACCTGGTCTGAATAGGAGGATGTGACCTGGTCTGAATAGGAGGATATGACCTGGTCTGAATAGGAGGATGTGACCTGGTCTGAATAGGAGGAGGAGGATGTGACCTGGTCTGAATAGGAGGAGGAGGATATGACCTGGTCTGAATAGGAGGAGGAGGATATGACCTGGTCTGAATATGAGGATATGACCTGGTCTGAATAGGAGGAGGAGGATGTGACCTGGTCTGAATAGGAGGATGTGACCTGGTCTGAATAGGAGGATGTGACCTGGTCTGAATAGGAGGATGTGACCTGGTCTGAATAGGAGGATATGACCTGGTCTGAATAGGAGGATATGACCTGGTCTGAATAGGAGGATGTGACCTGGTCTGAATAGGAGGATATGACCTGGTCTGAATAGGAGGATGTGACCTGGTCTGAATAGGAGGATATGACCTGGTCTGAATAGGAGGAGGAGAATGTGACCTGGTCTGAATAGGAGGATATGACCTGGTCTGAATAGGAGGATATGACCTGGTCTGAATAGGAGGAGGAGGATATGACCTGGTCTGAATAGGAGGATATGACCTGGTCTGAATAGGAGGAGGAGGATATGACCTGGTCTGAATAGGAGGATGTGACCTGGTCTGAATAGGAGGATATGACCTGGTCTGAATAGGAGGATGTGACCTGGTCTGAATAGGAGGATATGACCTGGTCTGAATAGGAGGATGTGACCTGGTCTGAATAGGAGGAGGAGGATGTGACCTGGTCTGAATAGGAGGAGGAGGATATGACCTGGTCTGAATAGGAGGAGGAGGATATGACCTGGTCTGAATATGAGGATATGACCTGGTCTGAATAGGAGGAGGAGGATGTGACCTGGTCTGAATAGGAGGATGTGACCTGGTCTGAATAGGAGGATGTGACCTGGTCTGAATAGGAGGATATGACCTGGTCTGAATAGGAGGATATGACCTGGTCTGAATAGGAGGATATGACCTGGTCTGAATAGGAGGATGTGACCTGGTCTGAATAGGAGGATATGACCTGGTCTGAATAGGAGGATGTGACCTGGTCTGAATAGGAGGATATGACCTGGTCTGAATAGGAGGAGGAGAATGTGACCTGGTCTGAATAGGAGGATATGACCTGGTCTGAATAGGAGGAGGTGACCTGGTCTGAATAGGAGGAGAAGGATATGACCTGGTCTGAATAGGAGGAGGAGGATGTGACCTGGTCTGAATAGGAGGATATGACCTGGTCTGAATAGGAGGATGTGACCTGGTCTGAATAGGAGGATGTGACCTGGTCTGAATAGGAGGAGGAGGATGTGACCTGGTCTGAATAGGAGGAGGAGGATATGACCTGGTCTGAATAGGAGGAGGAGGATATGACCTGGTCTGAATAGGAGGATATGACCTGGTCTGAATAGGAGGATATGACCTGGTCTGAATAGGAGGATGTGACCTGGTCTGAATAGGAGGATATGACCTGGTCTGAATAGGAGGATGTGACCTGGTCTGAATAGGAGGAGGAGGATATGACCTGGTCTGAATAGGAGGATGTGACCTGGTCTGAATAGGAGGAGGAGGATGTGACCTGGTCTGAATAGGAGGATGTGACCTGGTCTGAATAGGAGGAGGAGGATGTGACCTGGTCTGAATAGGAGGATATGACCTGGTCTGAATAGGAGGATGTGACCTGGTCTGAATAGGAGGATATGACCTGGTCTGAATAGGAGGATGTGACCTGGTCTGAATAGGAGGATATGACCTGGTCTGAATAGGAGGATGTGACCTGGTCTGAATAGGAGGAGGAGGATGTGACCTGGTCTGAATAGGAGGAGGAGGATATGACCTGGTCTGAATATGAGGATATGACCTGGTCTGAATATGAGGATATGACCTGGTCTGAATAGGAGGAGGAGGATGTGACCTGGTCTGAATAGGAGGATGTGACCTGGTCTGAATAGGAGGATGTGACCTGGTCTGAATAGGAGGATATGGCCTGGTCTGAATAGGAGGATATGACCTGGTCTGAATAGGAGGATATGACCTGGTCTGAATAGGAGGATGTGACCTGGTCTGAATAGGAGGATGTGACCTGGTCTGAATAGGAGGATGCGACCTGGTCTGAATAGGAGGATATGACCTGGTCTGAATAGGAGGAGGAGGATGTGACCTGGTCTGAATAGGAGGATATGACCTGGTCTGAATAGGAGGATATGACCTGGTCTGAATAGGAGGAGGTGACCTGGTCTGAATAGGAGGAGGAGGATATGACCTGGTCTGAATAGGAGGAGGAGGATGTGACCTGGTCTGAATAGGAGGATATGACCTGGTCTGAATAGGAGGATGTGACCTGGTCTGAATAGGAGGATGTGACCTGGTCTGAATAGGAGGAGGAGGATGTGACCTGGTCTGAATAGGAGGATGTGACCTGGTCTGAATAGGAGGAGGAGGATATGACCTGGTCTGAATAGGAGGATATGACCTGGTCTGAATAGGAGGATATGACCTGGTCTGAATAGGAGGATATGACCTGGTCTGAATAGGAGGATATGACCTGGTCTGAATAGGAGGATATGACCTGGTCTGAATAGGAGGATGTGACCTGGTCTGAATAGGAGGATATGACCTGGTCTGAATAGGAGGATATGACCTGGTCTGAATAGGAGGATGTGACCTGGTCTGAATAGGAGGATATGACCTGGTCTGAATAGGAGGATGTGACCTGGTCTGAATAGGAGGATATGACCTGGTCTGAATAGGAGGATGTGACCTGGTCTGAATAGGAGGAGGAGGATGTGACCTGGTCTGAATAGGAGGAGGAGGATATGACCTGGTCTGAATATGAGGATATGACCTGGTCTGAATATGAGGATATGACCTGGTCTGAATAGGAGGAGGAGGATGTGACCTGGTCTGAATAGGAGGATGTGACCTGGTCTGAATAGGAGGATGTGACCTGGTCTGAATAGGAGGATATGGCCTGGTCTGAATAGGAGGATATGACCTGGTCTGAATAGGAGGATATGACCTGGTCTGAATAGGAGGATGTGACCTGGTCTGAATAGGAGGATGTGACCTGGTCTGAATAGGAGGATGTGACCTGGTCTGAATAGGAGGATATGACCTGGTCTGAATAGGAGGAGGAGGATGTGACCTGGTCTGAATAGGAGGATATGACCTGGTCTGAATAGGAGGATATGACCTGGTCTGAATAGGAGGAGGTGACCTGGTCTGAATAGGAGGAGGATATGACCTGGTCTGAATAGGAGGAGGAGGATGTGACCTGGTCTGAATAGGAGGATATGACCTGGTCTGAATAGGAGGATGTGACCTGGTCTGAATAGGAGGATGTGACCTGGTCTGAATAGGAGGAGGAGGATGTGACCTGGTCTGAATAGGAGGATGTGACCTGGTCTGAATAGGAGGAGGAGGATATGACCTGGTCTGAATAGGAGGAGGAGGATATGACCTGGTCTGAATAGGAGGAGGAGGATATGACCTGGTCTGAATAGGAGGAGGAGGATATGACCTGGTCTGAATAGGAGGAGGAGGATATGACCTGGTCTGAATAGGAGGATATGACCTGGTCTGAATAGGAGGATGTGACCTGGTCTGAATAGGAGGATGTGACCTGGTCTGAATAGGAGGAGGAGGATGTGACCTGGTCTGAATAGGAGGATGTGACCTGGTCTGAATAGGAGGAGGAGGATATGACCTGGTCTGAATAGGAGGAGGAGGATATGACCTGGTCTGAATAGGAGGATATGACCTGGTCTGAATAGGAGGATATGACCTGGTCTGAATAGGAGGATGTGACCTGGTCTGAATAGGAGGATATGACCTGGTCTGAATAGGAGGATGTGACCTGGTCTGAATAGGAGGAGGAGGATATGACCTGGTCTGAATAGGAGGATGTGACCTGGTCTGAATAGGAGGAGGAGGATGTGACCTGGTCTGAATAGGAGGATGTGACCTGGTCTGAATAGGAGGAGGAGGATGTGACCTGGTCTGAATAGGAGGATATGACCTGGTCTGAATAGGAGGATATGACCTGGTCTGAATAGGAGGATGTGACCTGGTCTGAATAGGAGGATGTGACCTGGTCTGAATAGGAGGATGTGACCTGGTCTGAATAGGAGGATGTGACCTGGTCTGAATAGGAGGATATGACCTGGTCTGAATAGGAGGATATGACCTGGTCTGAATAGGAGGAGGAGGATGTGACCTGGTCTGAATAGGAGGAGGAGGATGTGACCTGGTCTGAATAGGAGGATATGACCTGGTCTGAATAGGAGGAGGAGGATGTGACCTGGTCTGAATAGGAGGATATGACCTGGTCTGAATAGGAGGATATGACCTGGTCTGAATAGGAGGATATGACCTGGTCTGAATAGGAGGATGTGACCTGGTCTGAATAGGAGGAGGAGGATGTGACCTGGTCTGAATAGGAGGATATGACCTGGTCTGAATAGGAGGAGGAGGATGTGACCTTTTCTGGTCTGAATAGGAGGATGGAGGATAGGATATGACCTGGTCTGAATAGGAGGAGGAGGATGTGACCTGGTCTGAATAGGAGGATGTGACCTGGTCTGAATAGGAGGATGTGACCTGGTCTGAATAGGAGGATATGACCTGGTCTGAATAGGAGGATGTGACCTGGTCTGAATAGGAGGATGTGACCTGGTCTGAATAGGAGGATATGACCTGGTCTGAATAGGAGGATATGACCTGGTCTGATTAGGAGGATGTGACCTGGTCTGAATAGGAGGAGGAGGGTGTGACCTGGTCTGAATAGGAGGATATGACCTGGTCTGAATAGGAGGATATGACCTGGTCTGAATAGGAGGATATGACCTGGTCTGAATAGGAGGATATGACCTGGTCTGAATAGGAGGATATGACCTGGTCTGAATAGGAGGATGTGACCTGGTCTGAATAGGAGGATATGACCTGGTCTGAATAGGAGGATATGACCTGGTCTGAATAGGAGGATATGACCAAGTTGGGCTTGGGATCAGTCAGCATATTTCAATGGCAACGATTTTACATATGTGACCCATTTGAACACGTCTTAAGTTAAATGCCAATGAGCGTTTGTGCAAGCTCTCATGTCTCGTATTTCCTTTGTGACCTATTTGTCCTTTGACTAACTAACTAAGTAACATAAAACACCGTACGATCACCTCAATTCATTCCAATTGAAACAATGCCCAGTCTTTACGTTGCAGTGGATCTCTCTGCTAGCTCCAGTACGTGTACAGAACATTACATCATAACGACTGCTGCTGAAGGCATATTTACAGTCTGGGGCAACAGTGTGCATGCAGAGGTCTCTCCTCCCACTGTTCCTAGTAGCTGTTCCAAGTAACTGCCCCCCCCCCCCCGATAGCAGGGCAGGCTGTCTGTCTTATGCTGTTCTGAGGGGGATACTACAAAACAAGATCATTGATGTAAACAAACAGCAGGAAACAAACACAGGAAACAAACAACAGTCAATAAACAACAGTAAACAAACAACAGTAAATAAACAACAGTCAACAAACAACAGTCAACAGACAGTAGTCAACAAATAACAGTCAACAGACAGCAGTAAACAGACAGCAGTCAACAGACAGCAGTAAACAGACAGCAGTCAACAGACAGCAGTAAACAGACAGCAGTCAACAGACAGCAGTCAACAGACAGCAGTCAACAGACAGCAGTCAACAGACAGCAGTCAACAGACAGCAGTCAACAGACAGCAGTAAACAGACAGCAGTCAACAGACAGCAGTAAACAGACAGAGGTCAACAAACAGCAGTCAACAGACAGCAGTCAACAGACAGCAGTCAACAGACAGCAGTCAACAGACAGCAGTAAACAAACAGCAGTCAACAAACAGCAGTCAACAGACAGCAGTCAACAGACAGCAGTCAACAGACAGCAGTAAACAGACAGCAGTCAACAGACAGCAGTCAACAAACAGCAGTCAACAGACAGCAGTCAACAGACAGCAGTCAACAAACAGCAGTAAACAGACAGCAGTCAACAGACAGCAGTCAACAAACAGCAGTCAACAGACAGCAGTCAACAGACAGCAGTCAACAAACAGCAGTCAACAGACAACAGTAAAATATTTTGGAGAGCAATAGAAGCATATCGTATTGGACTAGATCACCCAAGATCACAATAGAATGAGATTAGTCTGGTGGTCCAGACTGTCCCGTCACTATAGTTTCTATTCATGATTAGTCTGGTGCTCCAGTCTGTCCCATCACTATAGTTTCTATTCATGATTAGTCTGGTGCTCCAGTCTGTCCCGTCACTATAGTTTCTATTTATGATTAGTCTGTTGGTCCAGTCTGTCCCATCACTATAGTTTCTATTCATGATTAGTCTGTTGGTCCAGTCTGTCCCGTCACTATAGTTTCTATTCATCATTAGTCTGTTGGTCCAGTCTGTCCCATCACTATAGTTTCTATTCATGATTAGTCTGTTGGTCCAGTCTGTCCCGTCACTATAGTTTCTATTCATGATTAGGGATCATCATACCATCCTCACTTCCTGTCCTTAGGGATCATCAAACCATCCTCACTTCCTGTCCTTAGGGATCATCATACCATCCTCACTTCCTGTCCTTAGGGATCATCAAACCATCCTCACTTCCTGTCCTTAGGGATCATCATACCATCCTCACTTCCTGTCCTTAGCGGTCATCTACCATCCTCACTTCCTGTCCTTAGCGGTCATCATAACATCCTCACTTCCTGTCCTTAGGGGTCATCATACCATCCTCACTTCCTGTCCTTAGGGGTCATCATACCATCCTCACTTCCTGTCCTTAGGGGTCATCATACCATCCTCACTTCCTGTCCTTAGGGGTCATCATACCATCCTCACTTCCTGTCCTTAGCGGTCATCATACCATCCTCACTTCCTGTCCTTAGCGGTCATCATACCATCCTCACTTCCTGTCCTTAGCGGTCATCATACCATCCTCACTTCCTGTCCTTAGGGGTCATCTTACCATCCTCACTTCCTGTCCTTAGGGGTCATCTACCATCCTCACTTCCTGTCCTTAGCGGTCATCATACCATCCTCACTTCCTGTCCTTAGGGGTCATCTTATCATCCTCACTTCCTGTCCTTAGGGGTCATCATACCATCCTCACTTCCTGTCCTTAGGGGTCATCTTACCATCCTCACTTCCTGTCCTTAGGGGTCATCTTACCATCCTCCTTTAACTGTCTTTTCATTTATCTCTCCTTTGTTCGTTTAAATAAAACAAAAATATATCAAATATAGGAACATTATTATAAAGCGGCTGTTGCATGAATGTAATGTTTACATGAGAAATTATGTACAAAATAAATCAAAATAAGAGGATTTAATTCAAACAAATATTGCGAACATTTAAAAGAGGAAAGTAGTAGAGAGACAGAGCTTATCTCTCTGTTGCTAGAGGAAAGTAGTAGAGAGACAGAGCTTCTCTCTCTGTTGCTAGAGGAAAGTAGTAGAGAGACAGAGCTTCTCTCTCTGTTGCTAGAGGAAAGTAGTAGAGAGACAGAGCTTCTCTCTCTGTTGCTAGAGGAAAGTAGTAGAGAGACAGAGCTTCTCTCTCTGTTGCTAGAGGAAAGTAGTAGAGAGACAGAGCTTCTCTCTCTGTTGCTAGAGGAAAGTAGTAGAGAGACAGAGCTTATCTCTCTGTTGCTAGAGGAAAGTAGTAGAGAGACAGAGCTTATCTCTCTGTTGCTAGAGGAAAGTAGTAGAGAGACAGAGCTTCTCTCTCTGTTACTAGAGGAAAGTAGTAGAGAGACAGAGCTTATCTCTCTGTTGCTAGAGGAAAGTAGTAGAGAGACAGAGCTTATCTCTCTGTTGCTAGAGGAAAGTAGTAGAGAGACAGAGCTTATCTCTCTTTTGCTAGAGGAAAGTAGTAGAGAGACAGAGCTTATCTCTCTGTTGCTAGAGGAAAGTAGTAGAGAGACAGAGCTTATCTCTCTGTTGCTAGAGGAAAGTAGTAGAGAGACAGAGTTTCTCTCTCTGTTGCTAGAGGAAAGTAGTAGAGAGACAGAGCTTCTCTCTCTGTTGCTAGAGGAAAGTAGTAGAGAGACAGAGCTTCTCTCTCTGTTGCTAGAGGAAAGTAGTAGAGAGACAGAGCTTATCTCTCTGTTGCTAGAGGAAAGTAGTAGAGAGACAGAGCTTCTCTCTCTGTTGCTAGAGGAAAGTAGTAGAGAGACAGAGCTTCTCTCTCTGTTGCTAGAGGAAAGTAGTAGAGAGACAGAGCTTCTCTCTCTGTTGCTAGAGGAAAGTACTAGAGAGACAGAGCTCTCCAAATCTGACTCCAACCCAGCCAACCCACTACACCCCTCTCCTCCCTCCTCCTCCATCCCTCCTTTTCTCCCCCTGTCTCCCTCTCTCCTCCCTCCTTTTCTCCCCCCTGTCTCCCCCTCTCCTCCCTCCTTTTCTCCCCCTGTCTCCCCCTCTCCTCCCTCCTTTTCTCCCCCTGTCTCCCCCTCTCCTCCCTCCTTTTCTCCCCCATGTCTCCCCCTCTCCTCCCTTCTCCTTCATCCCTCCTTTTCTCCCCCTGTCTCCCCCTCTCCTCCCTTCTCCTCCATCCCTCCTTTTCTCCCCCATGTCTCCCCCTCTCCTCCCTTCTCCTCCATCCCTCCTTTTCTCCCCCATGTCTCCCCCTCTCCTCCCTCCTTTTTCTCCCCGTGTCTCCCCCTCTCCTCCCCTCTGCACCTAGTGTTCTGAGATGTAACAACAGTCGAGGGTCGTGTTCATCAAGGCATGCAACTGAAAACGTGAAACGGAAAGCAAAAATGAATGTTTCTTATTGGGCAGGGTCCGTTTTTCATCCGTTTGGTACCTAATGAACACGACCCAGGTGGATACACAACACCATGTCACTCCTCCTTCTCTTTTAAAACTCTGTTCATCTTGCCTGATCTATTTGTCCTTCTCCCCAGTCACATTTATTCTGTTTTGTAACGTGTGAATTGTTGCTTTTGAGCCCAAAAGAGGAGTGAGTGAGTGAGAATGTCATCATTTAAATGATTTAATTTGTGTCTCCGTTCATTCAGACCTATTTATTTTTTTATTTCCGTTGTAAAATAATATTTAAAAATCTGTTGACATCAGATGCTGTGATGTTGGCAACAACAAACAATCAAAAACCAGTCAAGTGTAAAAAAAATCCTGTATAATTTGAGATATGTATAAAAGAGATGTAATTCAGTTATCAATAAAATCCTTTTTTTGGAAAGCGTTTGTCCGTTGCTCATTGGTTTTCTATTGGAGAAAAGAGATCCCCCAGTATCATAGTAGACTTTCGAGTAAAACACTTTACAGTATTTTGCAGTTGTTCTGCACTGCTTATGAAAGCATCGTGTGCAGAGGATTCATGTGTTATGCCTCTTTGAAGTAGGTCCCCCATCAAACCTTTGTTGTGCTGTAGTGTAGCGTAGTGTAGTGGTGGATTTAGGTCTGTCATACCTGGTTAACTACCCGTTTTAAACAGCACATCCTTGACCTGGGTCTCCTGTCCTCACTGTATCAGCTGGACTTCTGACATGAGCCTGACGTCTGTCTGTCGGTCCTTTCTGTATGTCTCTGTCTGGCACGGTATGTCTCTGTCTGGCCCTGTATGTCTCTGTCTGGCCCGGTATGTCTCTGTCTGGCCCTGTATGTCAGGATTTGGCCAGGGTTGTTCCGGTTTTTGGTCACTAGATGCCCCCATTGTGCTTTTTGACCTTTTGTTTTCCCTTGATCCCCATTATTATTTGCACCTGTGCCTCGTTTCCCCTGATTGTATTTAAACCCTTAGTTTTCCTCAGTTCTTTGCTCTGTGTTTGTATGTTAGCACCCAGCCCTAGTACTCTGAGAACTCTTGTTGATCCCGGTGGACTCTCTTGTGGAATTCTGTTTTTTGTTCTTGTTTATTTATTTTTGAGTATCTTTTGAGGCTTTTTGTGCTTTACCTTCCACCTTGTGGATTTACCTTTTTGTCTTGGAGGATTACCTTTGTTCTTGTGGAATTCCTTTTGAGGTTGTGGAGTTACATGTTCTCCTGAAGGACTTCACTTTTTACTTCATTAAATACACCGTCTCAAGTACTGCTGTGTCTGCCTCATCTTCTGGGTTCTGCCGACTATTCGTGGCTCAGTTGGTTAAGTGACTGTTTCTCACTCCGGAGACCCGGGTTCGTAACCGGTTCCTGACACTGTATGTCTCTGTCTGTCCTGGTATGTCTCTGTCTGGCCCGGTATGTCTCTGTCTGGCCCGGTATGTCTCTGTCTGGCCTGGTATGTCTCTGTCTGGCCTGGTATGTCTCTGTCTGGCCTGGTATGTCTCTGTCTGGCCTGGTATGTCTCTGTCTAGCCCTGTATGTCTCTGTCTGTCCTGGTATGTCTCTGTCTAGCCAGGTATGTCTCAGTCTGGCCCTGTATGTCTCTGTCTGTCCAGGTATGTCTCAGTCTGGCCCTGTATGTCTCTCTCTGTCCTGGTATGTCTCTGTCTGTCCTGGTATGTCTCTGTCTGGCCCGGTATGTCTCTGTCTGGCCCGGTATGTCTCTGTCTGGCCTGGTATGTCTCTGTCTGGCCCGGTATGTCTCTGTCTGGCCCGGTATGTCTCTGTCTGGCCCGGTATGTCTCTGTCTGGCCCGGTATGTCTCTGTCTGGCCCGGTATGTCTCTGTCTGGCCCGGTATGTCTCTGTCTGTCCTGGTATGTCTCTGTCTAGCCCTGTATGTCTCTGTCTGTCCTGGTATGTCTCTGTATAGCCCGGTATGTCTCAGTCTGGCCCGGTATGTCTCAGTCTGGCCCGGTATGTCTCAGTCTGGCCCGGTATGTCTCAGTCTGGCCCGGTATGTCTCTGTCTGGCCCGGTATGTCTCTGTCTGGCCCGGTATGTCTCTGTCTGGCCCGGTATGTCTCTGTCTGGCCCTGTATGTCTCTGTCTGGCCCTGTATGTCTCTGTCTGGCCCTGTATGTCTCTGTCTGGCCCGGTATGTCTCTGTCTGTCCCGGTATGTCTCTGTCTAGCCTGGTATGTCTCAGTCTGGCCCGGTATGTCTCAGTCTGGCCCGGTATGTCTCTGTCTGGCCAGGTATGACTCTGTCTGGCCAGGTATGTCTCTATCTGAGAGATGGATGGAGAGGAGAGATGGATGGAGAGGAGAGATGGATGGAGAGGAGAGATGGGTGGATAAAGAGGAGAGATGGATAGAGAGGAGAGATGGATAGAGATGGATAGAGAGGAGCGATGGATAAAGAGGAGAGATGGATAGAGAGGAGAGATGGATGGAAAGAAGGATAGAGAGAAGAGATGGAGAGAGGTCTTATTATAACCACTGACCCTGGGGTCTTATTATAACCACTGACCCTGGGGTCTTATTATAACACCACTGACCCTGGGGTCTTATTATAACCACTGACCCTGGGGTCTTATTATAACCACTGACCCTGGGGTCTTATTATAACCACTGACCCTGGGGTCTTATTATAACACCACTGACCCTGGGGTCTTATTATAACCACTGACCCTGGGGTCTTATTATAACCACTGACCCTGGGGTCTTATTATAACCACTGACCCTGGGGTCTTATTATAACCACTGACCCTGGGGTCTTATTATAACCACTGACCCTGGGGTCTTATTATAACACCACTGACCCTGGGTTCTTATTATAACCACTGACCCTGGGGTCTTATTATAACCACTGACCCTGGGGTCTTATTATAACACCACTGACCCTGGGGTCTTATTATAACCACTGACCCTGGGGTCTTATTATAACACCACTGACCCTGGGGTCTTATTATAACACCACTGACCCTGTGGTCTTATTATAACACCACTGACCCTGGGGTCTTATTATAACCACTGACCCTGAGGTCTTATTATTCATCCTCTAAACCGCTTGGAAGGTAAGGAACGTGGACTGGGGTAAAGGTAATGGGCTGGGCTGGGGTAAAGGTAATGGACTGGGGTAAAGGTAATGGACTGGGGTAAAGGTAATGGACTGGGGTAAAGGTAATGGACTGGGGTAAAGGTAATGGACTGGGGTAAAGGTAATGGGCTGGGGTAAGGGTAATGGGCTGGGGTAAAGGTAATGGACTGGGTTAAGTTAATGGGGTAAAGGTAATGGACTGGGGTAAAGGTAATGGGCGGGGCTGGGGTAAAGGTAATGGGGTAAAGGTAATGGACTGGGGTAAAGGTAATGGGCGGGGGCTGGGGTAAAGGTAATGGGGTAAAGGTAATGGACTGGGGTAAAGGTAATGGGCGGGGCTGGGGTAAAGGTAATGGACTGGGGTAAAGGTAATGGACTGGGGTAAAGGTAATGGACTGGGGTAAAGTTAATGGACTGGGGTAAAGGTAATGGACTGGGGTAAAGGTAATGGACTGGGGTAAAGGTAATGGACTGGGGTAAAGGTATGGACTGGGGTAAAGTTAATGGGGTAAAGGTAATGGACTGGGGTAAAGGTAATGGACTGGGGTAAAGGTAATGGACTGGGGTAAAGGTAATGGACTGGGATAAAGTTAATGGTGTAAAGGTAATGGACTGGGGTAAAGGTAATGGAATGGGGTAAAGGTAATGGACTGGGTAAAGGTAATGGACTGGGGTAAAGGTAATGGACTGGGGTAAAGGTAATGGACTGGGGTAAAGGTAATGGACTGGGGTAAAGGTAATGGACTGGGGTAAAGGTAATGGACTGGGGTAAAGGTAATGGACTGGGGTAAAGTTAACGGACTGGGGTAAAGGTAACGGACTGGGTAAAGGTAATGGACTGGGTAAAGGTAATGGACTGGGGTAAAGGTATGGGCTGGGGTAAAGGTATGGGCTGGGGTAAAGGTAATGGACTGGGGTAAAGTTAACGGACTGGGGTAAAGTTAACGGACTGGGGTAAAGGTAACGGACTGGGTAAAGGTAATGGACTGGGTAAAGGTAATGGACTGGGTAAAGGTAATGGACTGGGGTAAAGGTAATGGACTGGGGTAAAGGTAATGGACTGGGGTAAAGGTAATGGACTGGGGTAAAGGTAAAGGACTGGGGTAAAGGTAATGGACTGGGGTAAAGGTAATGGACTGGGGTAAAGGTAATGGACTGGGGTAAAGGTAATGGACGGGGGTAAAGGTAATGGACTGGGGTAAAGGTAATGGACTGGGGTAAAGGTAATGGACTGGGGTAAAGGTAATGGACTGGGTAAAGGTAATGGACTGGGTAAAGGTAATGGACTGGGTAAAGGTAATGGACTGGGTAAAGGTAATGGACTGGGTAAAGGTAATGGACTGGGTAAAGGTAATGGACTGGGGTAAAGTTAATGGACTGGGGTAAAGTTAATGGACTGGGGTAAAGGTAATGGACTGGGGTAAAGGTAATGGACTGGGGTAAAGGTAATGGACTGGGGTTAAGGTAATGGACTGGGGTAAAGGTAATGGACTGGGGTAAAGGTAATGGACTGGGGTAAAGGTAATGGACTGGGGTAAAGGTAATGGACTGGGGTAAAGGTAATGGACTGGGGTAAAGGTAATGGACTGGGGTAAAGGTAATGGACTGGGGTAAAGTTAATGGACTGGGGTAAAGGTAATGGACTGGGGTAAAGGTAATGGACTGGGGTAAAGGTACTGGACTGGTGTAAAGGTAATGGACTGGTGTAAAGGTAATGGACTGGGTAAAGTTAATGGACTGGGTAAAGGTAATGGACTGGGTAAAGTTAATGGGGTAAAGGTAATGGACTGGGGTAAAGTTAATGGACTGGGTAATGTTTGTGAGACGGAGGGTCGTGAAACGGAGGGTCGTAGTATGTGAGACGGAGGGTCGTGAAACGGAGGGTCGTAGTATGTGAAACGGAGGGTCGTAGGATGTGAAACGGAGGGTCGTGAGACGGAGGGTCGTAGTATGTGGATCGGAGGGTCGTAGTATGTGAGACGGAGGGTCGTAGTATGTGAGACGGAGGGTCGTAGGATGTGAAACGGAGGGTCGTAGGATGTGAAACGGAGGGTCGTAGGATGTGAAACGGAGGGTCGTAGGATGTGAAACGGAGGGTCGTAGGATGTGAAATTCGAGGGTCGTAGGATGTGAGACGGAAGGTCGTAGTGTGTGAAACGGAGGGTCGTAGTGTGTGAAACGGAGGGTCGTAGTATGAGAGGCGGAGGGTCGTAGTATGTGAGACGGAGGGTCGTGAGACCGAGGGTCGTAGTATGTGAAACGGAGGGTCGTAGGATGTGAAATCGAGGGTCGTAGTATGTGAGACGGATGGTCGTAGTATGTGAGACGGAGGGTCGTAGGATGTGAAACGGAGGGTCGTAGTGTGTGAAACGGAGGGTCGTAGTGTGTGAAACGGAGGGTCGTAGGATGTGAAACGGAGGGTCGTAGGATGTGAAACGGAGGGTCGTAGTATGTGAGACGGAGGGTCGTAGGATGTGAAACGGAGGGTCGTAGTATGTGAGACGGAGGGTCGTGAAACGGAGGGTCGTAGTATGTGAGACCGAGGGTCGTAGGATGTGAAACGGAGGGTCGTAGTGTGTGAAACGGAGGCCACTTCTCTAATGCATACTCCGTTTGTACACATTTTGAAGCATCAGTGCGTCAACAGGAAGTATGCACAGAAATATGACGCAACTATGTTAGAAAATATATATATTTACACACACACACCAGATGGACAAACACACACACACACACACACACACACACACACACACACACACACACACACACACACACACACACACACACACACACACACACACACACACACACACACACACACACACACACACACACCAGATGGACAAAAACACACACACACACACACACACCACACACACACACACATGGCTAGATGGACTGGACAGTGGTGTGGCAAGGCCGATCATAGAGAATGATGCCTGTGTTGACATCACTCTACTAATATAACAAACAACATGGCTGAGAGAGGGGTTAGAGAGGATATATAGAGTTAGAGAGGTCACAGAGGTAGATGTTAGAGAGAGGGGTTAGAGAGGATATAGAGTTAGAGAGGTAACAGAGGTAGAGGTTAGAGAGAGGGGTTAGAGAGGATATATAGAGTTAGAGAGGTAACAGAGGTAGAGGTTAGAGAGAGGGGTTAGAGAGGATATAGAGTTAGAGAGGTAACAGAGGTAGAGGTTAGAGAGAGGGGTTAGAGAGGATATATAGAGTTAGAGAGGTAACAGAGGTAGAGGTTAGAGAGAGGGGTTAGAGAGGATATATAGAGTTAGAGGTAACAGAGGTAGATGTTAGAGAGAGGGGTTAGAGAGGATATATAGAGTTAGAGAGGTAACAGAGGTAGAGGTTAGAGAGGGGTTAGAGAGGATATATAGAGTTAGAGAGGTAACAGAGGTAGAGGTTAGAGAGGGTTAGAGAGGATATATAGAGTTAGAGAGGTAACAGAGGTAGAGGTTAGAGAGAGGGGTTAGAGAGGATATATAGAGTTAGAGAGGTAACAGAGGTAGAGGTTAGAGAGAGGGGTTAGAGAGGATATATAGAGTTAGAGAGGTAACAGAGGTAGAGGTTAGAGAGAGGGGTTAGAGAGGATATATAGAGTTAGAGAGGTAACAGAGGTAGAGGTTAGAGAGAGGGGTTAGAGAGGATATATAGAGTTATAGGTAACAGAGGTAGATGTTAGAGAGAGGGGTTAGAGAGGATATATAGAGTTAGAGAGGTAACAGAGGTAGAGGTTAGAGAGAGGGGTTAGAGAGGATATATAGAGTTAGAGAGGTAACAGAGGTAGAGGTTAGAGAGAGGGGTTAGAGAGGATATATAGAGTTATAGGTAACAGAGGTAGATGTTAGAGAGAGGGGTTAGAGAGGATATATAGAGTTAGAGAGGTAACAGAGGTAGAGGTTAGAGAGAGGGGTTAGAGAGGATATAGAGTTAGAGAGGTTAGAGAGGATATATAGTTAGAGAGGTTAGATGGGTTAGAGAGGATATAGAGTTAGAGAGGTTAGAGGGGTTAGAGAGGATATAGAGTTTGAGTGGTTAGAGTTAGAGGTTATAGAGTTAGAGAGGTTAGATGGGTTAGAGAGGATATAGAGTTAGAGAGGTTAGAGAGGATATATAGTTAGAGAGGTTAGATGGGTTAGAGAGGATATAGAGTTAGAGAGGTTAGATGGGTTAGAGAGGATATAGAGTTAGAGAGGTTAGAGTACACTACTGTTGACCAGAGCCCTATATAGTACACTACTGTTGACCAGAGCCCTATTTAGTGCACTACTGTTCACCAGAGCCCTATATAGTGCACTACTGTTCACCAGAGCCCTATATAGTCCACTACTGTTCACCAGAGCCCTATATAGTACACTACTGTTAACCAGAGCCCTATATAGTACACTACTGTTAACCACCAGAGCCCTATATAGTACACTACTAGCCCTGTGCACTACACCAGAGCCCTATATAGTACTACTACTGTTGTCACCAGAGCCCTATATAGTACACTACTGTTAACCAGAGCCCTATATAGTACACTACTGT
>NW_025749168.1:0-7500 GCF_021184085.1 Oncorhynchus gorbuscha
GTTGACATTGCAACAGGTTGACATTACAACAAGGTTGACATCACAACAGGTTGACATTCACAACAGGTTGAATTACATTAACAGATTGACATTACAACAGGTTGACATTACAACAGGTTGACATTGACAACAGGTTGAATTACAACAGGTTGACATTACAACAGGTTTGACATTACAACAGGTTATGACATTACAACAGGTTGACATTGACATCACAACAGGTTGACATTAGAACAGGTTGACATTACAACAGGTTGACATTACAACAGGTTATTACATAACAACAGGTTGACATTACAACAGGTTGACATTACAACAGGTTATAACATTACAACAGGTTGACATTACAACAGGTTGACATTACAACAGGTTGACATTACAACAGGTTATAACATTACAACAGGTTTGACATTACAGCAGGTTGACATTACAACAGGTTGACATTACAACAGGTTGACATTGCAACAGGTTGACATTGCAACAGGTTGACATTACAACAGGTTTACATTACAACAGGTTGACATTACAACAGGTTGACATTACAACAGGCTGGACATTGTAACAGGTTGACATCACAACAGGTTGACATTACAACAGGTTGACATTACAACAGGTTATGACATTACAACAGGTTGACATCACAACAGGTTGACATTACAACAGGTTGACATTACAATATCTTGACATCACAACAGGTTGAATTACAACAGATTGACATTACACAGGTTGACAGGTTACAACAGGTTGACATTACAACAGGTTGAGCATTGCAACAGGTTGAATTACAACAGGTTGACATCACAACAGGTTGACATTACAACAGGTTGACATTACAACAACAGGACTGTTGACATTACAACAGGTTGACATTACAACAGGTTGACATTACAACAGGTTGATATCTTGACATACAAACAGGTTAGGTTACATACAACAGGTTGACATTACAACAGGTTGACATTACAACAGGTTATAACATTACAACAGGTTGACATTACAACAGGTTGACATTACAACAGGTTGACATTACAACAGGTTGACATTACAACAGGTTATTACATTACAGCAGGTTGACATCACAACAGGTTGACATGACAACAGGTTGACATTACAACAGGTTGACATTACAACAGGTTATAACATTACAACAGGTTGACATTACACCAGGTTGACATTAATAATAATATATGCCATTTACAACAGGTTATCCATGACTTACAGTCATGTGTGACATTCAACATGGGTGGTCCCGGGAATCGAACCCACTACCCTGGCGTTACAAGCGCCATGCTCTACCAACTGAACAGGTTGACATTACAACAGGTTGACATCACAACAGTTTGACATTACAACAGGTTATTACATTACAGCAGGTTGACATCACAACAGGTTGACATGACAACAGGTTGACATTACAACAGGTTGACATTACAACAGGTTGACATTACAACAGGTTGACATCACAACAGGTTGACATGACAACAGGTTGACATTACAACAGGTTGACATTACAACAGGTTATAACATTACAACAGGTTGACATTACAACAGGTTGACATTACAACAGGTTGACATTACAACAGGTTGACATTACAACAGGTTGACATTACAACAGGTTATTACATTACAGCAGGTTGACATTACAACAGGTTGACATCACAACAGGTTGACATTACAACAGGTTGACATCGCAACAGGTTGACATTACAACAGGTTGACATTACAACAGGTTGACATTACAACAGGTTGACATCACAACAGGTTGACATTACAACAGGTTATAACATTACAACAGGTTGACATTACAACAGGTTGACATTACAACAGGTTGAATTACAACAGGTTGACATCACAACAGGTTGACATTAGAACAGGTTGACATTACAACAGGTTGACATTACAACAGGTTGAATTAAAACAGGTTATTACATAACAACAGGTTGACATTACAACAGGTTGACATTACAACAGGTTATAACATTACAACAGGTTGACATTACAACAGGTTGACATTACAACAGGTTGACATTACAACAGGTTATTACATTACAGCAGGTTGACATCACAACAGGTTGACATGACAACAGGTTGACATTACAACAGGTTGACATTACAACAGGTTATAACATTACAACAGGTTGACATGACAACAGGTTGACATTACAACAGGTTGACATTACAACAGGTTATAACATTACAGCAGGTTGACATCACAACAGGTTGACATGACAACAGGTTGACATTACAACAGGTTGACATTACAACAGGTTGACATCACAACAGGTTGACATTACAACAGGTTGACATTGCAACAGGTTGACATCACAACAGGTTGACATTACAACATGTTATTACATTACAACAGGTTGACATTACAACAGGTTGACATTACAACAGGTTATTACATTACAACAGGTTGACATGACAACAGGTTGACATTACAACAGGTTATTACATTACAACAGGTTGACATAACAACAGGTTGACATTACAACAGGTTGACATTACAACATCTTGACATCACAACAGGTTGAATTACAACAGATTGACATTACAACAGGTTGACATTACAACAGGTTGACATTACAACAGGTTGACATTACAACAGGTTGAATTACAACAGGTTGAATTACAACAGGTTATTACATAACAACAGGTTGACATTACAACAGGTTGACATTACAACAGGTTATAACATTACAACAGGTTGACATTACAACAGGTTATAACATTACAACAGGTTGACATTACAACAGGTTGACATTACAACAGGTTGACATTACAACAGGTTATTACATTACAGCAGGTTGACATCACAACAGGTTGACATGACAACAGGTTGACATTACAACAGGTTGACATTACAACAGGTTATAACATTACAACAGGTTGACATTACACCAGGTTGACATTACAACAGGTTGACATTACAACAGGTTGACATCACAACAGGTTGACATTACAACAGGTTATTACATTACAGCAGGTTGACATCACAACAGGTTGACATGACAACAGGTTGACATTACAACAGGTTGACATTACAACAGGTTGACATTACAACAGGTTGACATCACAACAGGTTGACATTACAACAGGTTATTACATTACAGCAGGTTGACATCACAACAGGTTGACATGACAACAGGTTGACATTACAACAGGTTGACATTACAACAGGTTGACATTACAACAGGTTGACATTACAACAGGTTATTACATTACAGCAGGTTGACATCACAACAGGTTGACATGACAACAGGTTGACATTACAACAGGTTGACATTACAACAGGTTATAACATTACAAAAGGTTGACATTACAACAGGTTGACATTACAACAGGTTGACATTACAACAGGTTGACATTACAACAGGTTGACATCACAACAGGTTGACATTACAACAGGTTGACATTACAACAGGTTGACATTACAACAGGTTGACATCACAACAGGTTGACATTACAACAGGTTATTACATTACAGCAGGTTGACATTACAACAGGTTATAACATTACAGCAGGTTGACATCACAACAGGTTGACATGACAACAGGTTGACATTACAACAGGTTGACATTACAACAGGTTATAACATTACAACAGGTTATAACATTACAACAGGTTGACATTACAACAGGTTGACATTACAACAGGTTGAATTACAACAGGTTGACATCACAACAGGTTGACATTAGAACAGGTTGACATTACAACAGGTTGACATTACAACAGGTTATTACATAACAACAGGTTGACATTACAACAGGTTGACATTACAACAGGTTATAACATTACAACAGGTTGACATTACAACAGGTTGACATTACAACAGGTTGACATTACAACAGGTTATTACATTACAGCAGGTTGACATCACAACAGGTTGACATGACAACAGGTTGACATTACAACAGGTTGACATTACAACAGGTTATAACATTACAACAGGTTGACATTACAACAGGTTGACATGACAACAGGTTGACATTACAACAGGTTGACATTACAACAGGTTATAACATTACAGCAGGTTGACATCACAACAGGTTGACATGACAACAGGTTGACATTACAACAGGTTGACATGACAACAGGTTGACATGACAACAGGTTGACATTACAACAGGTTGACATTACAACAGGTTGACATTGCAACAGGTTGATATTACAACAGGTTAACCTGACAACAGGTTGACATTACAACAGGTTGACCTGACAACAGGTTGACATTACAACAGGTTGACATTACAACAGGTTGACATTACAACAGGTTGACATTACAACAGGTTGACATTACAACAGGTTGAATTACAACAGGTTATTACATAACAACAGGTTGACATTACAACAGGTTGACATTACAACAGGTTATAACATTACAGCAGGTTGACATCACAACAGGTTGACATGACAACAGGTTGACATTACAACAGGTTGACATTACAACAGGTTATAACATTACAACAGGTTGACATTACAACAGGTTGACATTACAACAGGTTGAATTACAACAGGTTGACATCACAACAGGTTGACATTAGAACAGGTTGACATTACAACAGGTTGACATTACAACAGGTTGAATTAAAACAGGTTATTACATAACAACAGGTTGATATTACAACAGGTTGACATTACAACAGGTTATAACATTACAACAGGTTGACATTACAACAGGTTGACATCACAACAGGTTGACATTACAACAGGTTATAACATTACAACAGGTTGACATTACAACAGGTTGACATGACAACAGGTTGACATTACAACAGGTTGACATTACAACAGGTTATAACATTACAGCAGGTTGACATCACAACAGGTTGGACATGACAACAGGTTGACATTACAACAGGTTGACATTACAACAGGTTGACATCACAACAGGTTGACATTACAACAGGTTGACATTACAACATGTTATTACATTACAACAGGTTGACATTACAACAGGTTGACATTACAACAGGTTGACATTACAACAGGTTATAACATTACAACAGGTTGACATCACAACAGGTTGACATTACAACAGGTTATTACATTACAGCAGGTTGACATCACAACAGGTTGACATGACAACAGGTTGACATTACAACAGGTTATAACATTACAACAGGTTGACATTACAACAGGTTGACATTACAACAGGTTGACATCACAACAGGTTGACATGACAACAGGTTGACATTACAACAGGTTGACATTACAACAGGTTGACATCACAACAGGTTGACATTACAACAGGTTGACATCACAACAGGTTGACATTACAACATGTTATTACATTACAACAGGTTGACATTACAACAGGTTATTACATTACAACAGGTTGACATGACAACAGGTTATAACATTACAACAGGTTGACATTACAACAGGTTATAACATTACAACAGGTTGACATTACAACAGGTTGATATTACAACAGGTTGACATTACAACAGGTTGACATGACAACAGGTTGACATTACAACAGGTTGACATTACAACAGGTTGACATGACAACAGGTTGACATTACAACAGGTTGACATTACAACAGGTTGACATGACAACAGGTTGACATGACAACAGGTTGACATTACAACAGGTTGACATTACAACAGGTTGACATTACAACAGGTTGATATTACAACAGGTTGACCTGACAACAGGTTGACATTACAACAGGTTGACCTGACAACAGGTTGACATTACAACAGGTTGACCTGACAACAGGTTGACATTACAACAGGTTGACATTACAACAGGTTGACATCACAACAGGTTGACATTACAGCAGGTTATTTCATAATTTGTTATGTGTTATTTCATTGTATTGATGTCTTCACTATTATTCTACAATGTAGAAAATAGTCAAATAAAGAAAAACCTCTGAATGAGTAGGTGTGTCCAAACTATTGACAGGTACTATATATATATACGTATATATATATATACAGTGCCTTGCGAAAGTATTCGGCCCCCTTGAACTTTGCGACCTTTTGCCACATTTCAGGCTTCAAACATAAAGATATAAAACTGTATTTTATTGTGAAGAATCAACAACAAGTGGAACACAATCATGAAGTGGAACGACATTTATTGGATATTTCAAACTTTTTTTACAAATCAAAAACTGAAAAATTGGGCGTGCAAAATTATTCAGCCGCCTTAAGTTAATACTTTGTAGCGCCACCTTTGCTGTGATTACAGCTGTAAGTCGATTGGGGTATGTCTCTATCAGTTTTGCACATCGAGAGACTGAAATTTTTTCCATTCCTCCTTGCAAAACAGCTCGAGGTCAGTGAGGAGAATGAATGGAGAGCATTTGTGAACAGCAGTTTTCAGTTCCACAGATTCTCGATTGGATTCAGGTCTGGACTTTGACTTGGCCATTCTAACACCTGGATATGTTTATTTTTGAACCATTCCATTGTAGATTTTGCTTTATGTTTTGGATCATTGTCTTGTTGGAAGACAAATCTCCGTCCCAGTCTCAGGTCTTTGCAGACTCCATCAGGTTCCAGAATGGTCCTGTATTTGGCTCCATCCATCTTCCCATCAATTTTAACCATCTTCCCTGTCCCTGCTGAAGAAAAGCAGGCCCGAACCATGATGCTGCCACCACC
Organism: Oncorhynchus gorbuscha; assembly: GCF_021184085.1. Taxonomy (NCBI): domain Eukaryota; kingdom Metazoa; phylum Chordata; class Actinopteri; order Salmoniformes; family Salmonidae; genus Oncorhynchus; species Oncorhynchus gorbuscha. The sequence goes on from NW_025749168.1 coordinate 6,619, forward strand.
ATGTTTGACAGTGGGGATGTTGTGTTCAGGGTGAGCTGTGTTGCTTTTACGCCAAAGATAACATTTTGCATTGTTGCCAAAAAGTTCAATTTTAGTTTCATCTGACCAGAGCACCTTCTTCCACATGTTTGGTGTGTCTCCCAGGTGGCTTGTGGCAAACTTTAAACGACACTTTTTATGGATATCTTTAAGAAATGGCTTTCTTCTTGCCACTCTTCCATAAAGGCCAGATTTGTGCAATATACGACTGATTGTTGTCCTATGGACAGAGTCTCCCACCTCAGCTGTAGATCTCTGCAGTTCATCCAGAGTGATCATGGGCCTCTTGGTTGCATCTCTGATCAGTCTTCTCCTTGTATGAGCTGAAAGTTTAGAGGGATGGCCAGTTCTTGGTAGATTTGCAGTGGTCTGATACTCCTTCCATTTCAATGTTATCGCTTGCACAGTGCTCCTTGGGATGTTTAAAACTTGGGAAATCTTTTTGTATCCAAATCCGGCTTTAAACTTCTTCACAACAGTATCTCGGACCTGCCTGGTGTGTTCCTTGTTCTTCATGATGCTCTCTGCGCTTTTAACGGACCTCTGAGACTATCACAGTGCAGGTGCATTTATACGGAGACTTGATTACACACAGGTGGATTGTATTTATCATCATTAGTCATTTGGGTCAACATTGGATCATTCAGAGATCCTCACTGAACTTCTGGAGAGAGTTTGCTGCACTGAAAGTAAAGGGGCAGAATAATTTTGCACGCCCAATTTTTCCGTTTTTGATTTGTTAAAAAAGTTTGAAATATCCAATAAATGTCGTTCCACTTCATGATTGTGTCCCACTTGTTGTTGATTCTTTTAAAAAAATAAAGTTTTATATCTTTATGTTTG
>NW_025749168.1:12500-26963 GCF_021184085.1 Oncorhynchus gorbuscha
GGGGAGGGAGAGACGGGGGAGGGAGAGACGGGGAAGGGAGAGACGGGGGAGGGAGAGACGGGGAAGGGAGAGACGGGGAAGGGAGAGACGGGGGGAGGGAGAGACGGGGAGGTAGAGACGGGGGAGGGAGAGACGGGGGAGGGAGAGACGGGGAAGGAGAGGGGGAAGGGAGAGACGGGGGGAGGGAGAGGGGGGAGTGAGAGACGGGGAAGGGAGAGACGGGGAGTGAGAGACGGGGAAGGGAGAGACAGGGAGGGAGAGACGGGGGAGGGAGAGAAGGGGGAGGGAGAGACGGGGGAGGGAGAGACGGGGGAGGGAGAGACGGGGAAGACCTGCTCTGCTGTAGGTAGTATCTAGACGTGCTGTAGGTAGTATCTAGACCTGCTATAGGTAGTATCTAGACCTGGTGTAGGTATTATCTAGACCTGCTCTGGTGTAGGTAGTATCTAGACCTGATGTAGGTAGTATCTAGACCTGCTCTGCTGTAGGTAGTATCTAGACCTGCTCTGATGTAGGTAGTATCTAGACCTGCTCTGGTGTAGGTAGTATCTAGACCTGCTCTGATGTAGGTAGTATCTAGACCTGCTTTGATGTAGGTAGTATCTAGACCTGCTCTGATGTAGGTAGTATCTAGACCTGCTCTGCTGTAGGTAGTATCTAGACCTGATGTAGGTAGTATCTAGACCTGCTGTAGGTAGTATCTAGACCTGCTGTAGGTAGTATCTAGACCTGCTGTAGATAGTATCTAGACCTGCTCTGATATAGGTAGTATCTAGACCTGCTCTGGTGTAGGTAGTATGTAGACCTGCTCTGCTGTAGGTAGTATCTAGACCTGATGTAGGTAGTATCTAGACCTGCTCTGGTGTAGGTAGTATGTAGACCTGCTCTGCTGTAGGTAGTATCTAGACCTGCTGTAGGTAGTATCTAGACCTGCTCTGATGTAGGTAGTATCTAAACCTGCTCTGATGTAGGTAGTATCTAGACCTGATGTAGGTAGTATCTAGACCTGCTCTGATGTAGGTAGTATCTAGACCTGCTCTGCTGTAGGTAGTATCTAGACCTGCTCTGATGTAGGTAGTATCTAGACCTGCTCTGCTGTAGGTAGTATCTAGACCTGCTGTAGGTAGTATCTAGACCTGCTCTGCTGTAGGTAGTATCTAGACCTGCTCTGGTGTAGGTAGTATGTAGACCTGCTCTGCTGTAGGTAGTATCTAGACCTGATGTAGGTAGTATCTAGACCTGCTCTGGTGTAGGTAGTATATAGACCTGCTCTGCTGTAGGTAGTATCTAGACCTGCTGTAGGTAGTATCTAGACCTGCTGTAGGTAGTATCTAGACCTGATGTAGGTAGTATCTAGACCTGCTCTGGTGTAGGTAGTATCTAGACCTGCTGTAGGTAGTATCTAGACCTGCTCTGATGTAGGTAGTATCTTGACCTGCTGTAGGTAGTATCTAGACCTGCTCTGATGTAGGTAGTATCTTGACCTGCTGTAGGTAGTATCTAGACCTGCTCTGCTGTAGGTAGTATCTAGACCTGATGTAGGTAGTATCTAGACCTGATGTAGGTAGTATCTAGACCTGCTCTGATGTAGGTAGTATCTTGACCTGCTGTAGGTAGTATCTAGACCTGCTCTGATGTAGGTAGTATCTAGACCTGATGTAGGTAGTATCTAGACCTGCTCTGATGTAGGTAGTATCTTGACCTGCTGTAGGTAGTATCTAGACCTGCTCTGCTGTAGGTAGTATCTAGACCTGATGTAGGTAGTATCTAGACCTGATGTAGGTAATATCTAGACCTGATGTAGGTAATATCTAGACCTGATGTAGGTATTATCTAGACCTGCTCTGATGTAGGTAGTATCTAGACCTGATGTAGGTAATATCTAGACCTGATGTAGGTAGTATCTAGACCTGATGTAGGTAGTATCTAGACCTGATGTAGGTAGTATCTAGACCTGATGTAGGTAGTATCTAGACCTGATGTAGGTAATATCTAGACCTGATGTAGGTAATATCTAGACCTGATGTAGGTAATATCTAGACCTGATGTAGGTACTATCTAGACCTGATGTAGGTAATATCTAGACCTGATGTAGGTAGTATCTTGACCTGCTGTAGGTAGTATCTAGACCTGCTGTAGGTAGTATCTAGACCTGCTCTGATGTAGGTAGTATCTAGACCTGCTCTGCTGTAGGTAGTATCTAGACCTGATGTAGGTAGTATCTAGACCTGATGTAGGTAATATCTAGACCTGATGTAGGTAGTATCTAGACCTGATGTAGGTAGTATCTAGACCTGATGTAGGTAGTATCTAGACCTGCTCTGCTGTAGGTAGTATCTAGACCTGCTCTGGTGTAGGTAGTATGTAGACCTGCTCTGCTGTAGGTAGTATCTAGACCTGCTGTAGGTAGTATCTAGACCTGCTCTGGTGTAGGTAGTATGTAGACCTGCTCTGCTGTAGGTAGTATCTAGACCTGCTGTAGGTAGTATCTAGACCTGCTCTGGTGTAGGTAGTATCTAGACCTGATGTAGGTAGTATCTAGACCTGCTCTGGTGTAGGTAGTATGTAGACCTGCTCTGCTGTAGGTAGTATCTAGACCTGCTGTAGGTAGTATCTAGACCTGCTCTGGTGTAGGTAGTATCTAGACCTGCTCTGGTGTAGGTAGTATCTAGTAAACTCTATCTAATAAACTTCCATCATACTGACAGAGGAGGGTTATCCAATAAACTTCCATCATACTGACAGAGGAGGGTTATCCAATAAACTTCCATCATACTGACAGAGGAGGGTTATCCAATAAACTTCCATCATACTGACAGAGGAGGGTTATCCAATAAACTTCCATCATACTGACAGAGGAGGGTTATCCAATAAACTTCCATCATACTGACAGAGGAGGGTTATCCAATAAACTTCCATCATACTGACAGAGGAGGGTTATCCAATAAACTTCCATCATACTGACAGAGGAGGGTTATCCAATAAACTTCCATCATACTGACAGAGGAGGGTTATCCAATAAACTTCCATCATACTGACAGAGGAGGGTTATCCAATAAACTTCCATCATACTGACAGAGGAGGGTTATCCAATAAACTTCCATCATACTGACAGAGGAGGGTTATCCAATAAACTTCCATCATACTGACAGAGGAGGGTTATCCAATAAACTTCCATCATACTGACAGAGGAGGGTTATCCAATAAACTTCCATCATACTGACAGAGGAGGGTTATCCAATAAACTTCCATCATACTGACAGAGGAGGGTTATCCAATAAACTTCCATCATACTGACAGAGGAGGGTTATTCTTCCATCATACTGACAGAGGAGGGTTATCCAATAAACTTCCATCATACTGACAGAGGAGGGTTATCCAATAAACTTCCATCATACTGACAGAGGAGGGTTATCCAATAAACTTCCATCATACTGACAGAGGAGGGTTATCCAATAAACTTCCATCATACTGACAGAGGAGGGTTATCCAATAAACTTCCATCATACTGACAGAGGAGGGTTATCCAATAAACTTCCATCATACTGACAGAGGAGGGTTATCCAATAAACTTACCATCATACTGACAGAGGAGGGTTATCCAATAAACTTCCATCATACTGACAGAGGAGGGTTATCCAATAAACTTCCATCATACTGACAGAGGAGGGTTATCCAATAAACTTCCATCATACTGACAGAGGAGGGTTATCCAATAAACTTCCATCATACTGACAGAGGAGGGTTATCCAATAAACTTCCATCATACTGACAGAGGAGGGTTATCCAATAAACTTCCATCATACTGACAGAGGAGGGTTATCCAATAAACTTCCATCATACTGACAGAGGAGGGTTATCCAATAAGCTCATTTCAGCTGTCCCATTTCAGCTGTCTCATTTCAGCTCTATGTTGCAGGGTGGTATGTTGCTGGGTGGTATGTTGCTGGGTGGTATGTTGCTGGGTGGTATGTTGCTGGGTGGTATGCTGTTGGGTGGTATGTTGCTGGGTGGTATGCTGTTGGGTGGTATGTTGCTGGGTGGTATGCTGTTGGGTGGTATGTTGCTGGGTGGTATGTTTCTGGGTGGTATGCTGTTGGGTGGTATGTTGCAGGGTGGTATATTGTTGGTGGTATATTGTTGGGTGGTATGTTGCAGGGTGGTATGCTTCCATCATATTGACAGAGGAGGGTTATCCAATAAGCTTCCATCATATTGACAGAGGAGGGTTATCCAATAAGCTTCCATCATATTGACAGAGGAGGGTTATCCAATAAGCTTCCATCATATTGACAAAGGAGGGTTATCCAATAAGCTTCTCTCCTATACCTACAGTAGACTCATATACCCATACACACTAGAAGACAAACCAACCAGTAGACTCATATACCCATACACACTAGAAGGCAAACCAACCAGTAGACTCATATACCCATACACACTAGAAGGCAAACCAACCAGTAGACTCATATACCCATACACACTAGAAGGCAAACCAACCAGTAGACTCATATACCCATACACTAGATTTTAGATTTGCTAACTTCATAGTAATGACTTGGGACGTCGGATTTGATAAGAAAGCTTCTTTTAGTAAGAATACTTGTTTACGTTACATTTAACAACAATGGTTTTGGTACAGAGCAATGCAGGTAAGATGCTGTCGGAAAGTCAGCTACAATCACTCGCACCTGCACATAATTGGCGCGTTATCACTCATTCCTCTCGCAAGGCATTCTGGGACTTGCAGTCAAAAAGCGTAATTCAACACAACCCAATACAAATACATATGCAAATAAATCTAAAGAAATATCTTTACAGATACAGCTCAAAGAATAAACTTAAACATTAACTCAAACACATTAAAGTTACAATACTAGAAAACCATGTCTGTTTCTGTCCTATACCTACAGTAGACTCATATACCCATACACACTAGAAGGCAAACCAACCAGTAGACTCATATACCCATACACACTAGAAGGAAAACCCTGTCTTTACCAGTGACCGGGCAGAGTATGGTGTGTCACAGATAGAGTCCTGGGTGTGTGGGTTGGGAAGGTGACGGTTTGTTGGGGGGTCACGGAGGAACATCCATTCCTCTTCTGGCCTGCCTGTCAACCAGCCGCGAGAGACGAGTCAGGAGCCATTTAACTTGTTCTCCTCATCCATCCGGTTAATTTAAGACCTTCATTTAGTTTTGGTATTTTGGGGGGCACTTAGGATAATTATCACTTAATTGAAATGGACCATATCAATTTGGAGCCTCATTACAATCCTTAAGAAATGCTATCTACAGTTCCTCCAGAAAATATTCACACTCCTTGACTTGTTCCACAGTTAGTTGTTTTACAGTCTGAATTAAAAATGGTTTCTTCACCGGGCTACACACAATATCCTATAATGTCAAAGTGTACTTGTGTTTTTATACATTTTTACAAATTAATTAAAAAAAATAAAAAATAATAATAATATAATAGTCAATATGTATTCAACCCCTTTGTTAAATTCAGTAAAGATACGCTGAACAAGTCACAAAATAAGTTGCATGTGTAACGGATGTATAACGGCTAGCTTAGTTAGCGGTGTGCGCTAAAAAGCGTTTCAATCGGTTACGTCACTTGCTCTGAGACCTTGCAGTAGTAGTTCCCCTTGCTCTGCAAGGGCCGTGGCTTTTGTGGAGCGATGGGTAACGATGATTCGAGGGTGACTGTTGTCGATGTGTGCAGAGGGTCCCTGGTTCGCGCCCGGGTATGGGCGAGGGGACGGACGTAAAGTTATTCTGTTACACATGGATCCGCTCTGTGTGCAATAATAGTGTTTAACATGGTTGTTGAATGACCACCTCACAGCTGTGGCCCACACATACAGATAATTGTAAGGTCCCTCAGTCGAGCAGTGAATTTCAAAACACAGATGTCAAAGACCAGGGAGGTTTTTCCAAGGCCAAGAAGGGCACCTATTGGTAGATGGGTAAAAAAAAACATATATATATATCCCTTTGAGTATCCCTTTGAGCATGATACTGTTGTTATTAACACTTTGGATGGTGTATCAATACACCCAGTCACTACAGAGATACAGGTGTCCTTCCTAACTCAGTGTATCAATACACCCAGTCACTACAAAGATACAGGCGTCCTTCCTAACTCAGTGTATCAATACACCCAGTCACTACAAAGATACAGGTGTCCTTCCTAACTCAGTGTATCAATACACCCAGTCACTACAGAGATACAGGCGTCCTTCCTAACTCAGTGTATCAATACACCCAGTCACTACAAAGATACAGGTGTCCTTCCTAACTCAGTGTATCAATACACCCAGTCACTACAAAGATACAGGCGTCCTTCCTAACTCAGTGTATCAATACACCCAGTCACTACAAAGATACAGGCGTCCTTCCTAACTCAGTGTATCAATACACCCAGTCACTACAAAGATACAGGCGTCCTTCCTAACTCAGTGTATCAATACACCCAGTCACTACAGAGATACAGGCGTCCTTCCTAACTCAGTGTATCAATACACCCAGTCACTACAGAGATACAGGCGTCCTTCCTAACTCAGTGTATCAATACACCCAGTCACTACAAAGATACAGGCGTCCTTCCTAACTCAGTGTATCAATACACCCAGTCACTACAAAGATACAGGCGTCCTTCCTAACTCAGTGTATCAATACACCCAGTCACTACAAAGATACAGGTGTCCTTCCTAACTCAGTGTATCAATACACCCAGTCACTACAAAGATACAGGTGTCCTTCCTAACTCAGTGTATCAATACACCCAGTCACTACAAAGATACAGGTGTCCTTCCTAACTCAGTGTATCAATACACCCAGTCACTACAAAGATACAGGTGTCCTTCCTAACTCAGTGTATCAATACACCCAGTCACTACAAAGATACAGGCGTCCTTCCTAACTCAGTGTATCAATACACCCAGTCACTACAGAGATACAGGCGTCCTTCCTAACTCAGTGTATCAATACACCCAGTCACTACAGAGATACAGGTGTCCTTCCTAACTCAGTGTATCAATACACCCAGTCACTACAAAGATACAGGTGTCCTTCCTAACTCAGTGTATCAATACACCCAGTCACTACAGAGATACAGGCGTCCTTCCTAACTCAGTGTATCAATACACCCAGTCACTACAGAGATACAGGCGTCCTTCCTAACTCAGTGTATCAATACACCCAGTCACTACAAAGATACAGGTGTCCTTCCTAACTCAGTGTATCAATACACCCAGTCACTACAAAGATACAGGTGTCCTTCCTAACTCAGTGTATCAATACACCCAGTCACTACAAAGATACAGGTGTCCTTCCTAACTCTGTGTATCAATACACCCAGTCACTACAAAGATACAGGCGTCCTTCCTAACTCAGTGTATCAATACACCCAGTCACTACAAAGATACAGGTGTCCTTCCTAACTCAGTGTATCAATACACCCAGTCACTACAAAGATACAGGCGTCCTTCCTAACTCAGTGTATCAATACACCCAGTCACTACAAAGATACAGGTGTCCTTCCTAACTCAGTGTATCAATACACCCAGTCACTACAAAGATACAGGTGTCCTTCCTAACTCAGTGTATCAATACACCCAGTCACTACAAAGATACAGGCGTCCTTCCTAACTCAGTGTATCAATACACCCAGTCACTACAAAGATACAGGCGTCCTTCCTAACTCAGTGTATCAATACACCCAGTCACTACAAAGATACAGGTGTCCTTCCTAACTCAGTGTATCAATACACCCAGTCACTACAAAGATACAGGCGTCCTTCCTAACTCAGTGTATCAATACACCCAGTCACTACAGAGATACAGGCGTCCTTCCTAACTCAGTGTATCAATACACCCAGTCACTACAAAGATACAGGTGTCCTTCCTAACTCAGTGTATCAATACACCCAGTCACTACAAAGATACAGGCGTCCTTCCTAACTCAGTGTATCAATACACCCAGTCACTACAGAGATACAGGCGTCCTTCCTAACTCAGTGTATCAATACACCCAGTCACTACAAAGATACAGGCGTCCTGCCTAACTCTTTGTATCAATACACCCAGTCACTACAAAGATACAGGTGTCCTTCCTAACTCAGTGTATCAATACACCCAGTCACTACAAAGATACAGGTGTCCTTCCTAACTCAGTGTATCAATACACCCAGTCACTACAGAGATACAGGCGTCCTTCCTAACTCAGTGTATCAATACACCCAGTCACTACAAAGATACAGGTGTCCTTCCTAACTCAGTGTATCAATACACCCAGTCACTACAGAGATACAGGCGTCCTTCCTAACTCAGTGTATCAATACACCCAGTCACTACAAAGATACAGGTGTCCTTCCTAACTCAGTGTATCAATACACCCAGTCACTACAGAGATACAGGCGTCCTTCCTAACTCAGTGTATCAATACACCCAGTCACTACAGAGATACAGGCGTCCTTCCTAACTCAGTGTATCAATACACCCAGTCACTACAAAGATACAGGTGTCCTTCCTAACTCAGTGTATCAATACACCCAGTCACTACAGAGATACAGGCGTCCTTCCTAACTCAGTGTATCAATACACCCAGTCACTACAAAGATACAGGTGTCCTTCCTAACTCAGTGTATCAATACACCCAGTTACTACAAAGATACAGGTGTCCTTCCTAACTCAGTGTATCAATACACCCAGTCACTACAGAGATACAGGTGTCCTTCCTAACTCAGTGTATCAATACACCCAGTTACTACAAAGATACAGGCGTCCTTCCTAACTCTGTTGCCAGAAAGGATGGAAACCGCTCAAGGATTTCACCATGAGGCCAATGGTGACTTTAAAATAGTTACAGAGTTTAATGGCTGCATTGTGATGGCTGCATCATGTTATGGGTATGCTTGTAATCTGTAAGGACTGGGGAGTTTTTCAGAAAAAAAAGAAACGTAAAGGAACTTGTCACGCCCTGGTCTTAGTATTCTGTGTTCTCTTTATTATGTTGGTTTGGCCAGGGTGTGACATGGGTGATTTATGTGGTTTGTTTTGTCTAGGGGTTTTGTAGTTTATGGGATTGTGTTTAGTTAAGTAGTCTAGGAAAGTATATGGTTGCCGAGAGTGGTTCTCAATCAGAGGCAGGTGTTTATTGTTGTCTATGATTGGGAACCATATTTAGGCAGCCGTATTCTTTAGGTATTTTGTGGGTGATTGTTCCTGTCTCTGTGTTTTGCACCAGTTAGGACTGGTTTTCGGTTTTCCACGGTTTCTTATTTTGTATTATACAATGTTCGTGTTATCATCTTTATTAAAGATGTTTATAAATAACCACGCTGCATTTTGGTCCGCCTCTCTTTCACCAGAAGAAAACCGTAACAGGAACTAATCTAGAGAAAAACCTGGTTTAGTTTACCAGAAGAACTATAACCTAAAACACAAGACCAAATCTATACTGGAGTTACTTACCAAGAAGACCAAGAAGACAGCGGCCGAGTTACAGTTTTGACTTAAATCCACTTGAAAATCTATGGCAAGACCTGAATATGGCTAGCTAGCTAAGATCAACAACCAATTAGACAGAACTTGAATCGTTTCTTTAAAGAATAATGGGCAAATGTTGCCCAATCCATGTGTGGAAAGCTCTTAGAGACTAACCCAGAGAGATCCACAGCTGTAATCTCTGCCAAAAGGTGCTTCTACAAAGTATTGACTTGTGGGTGGTAAATTTGATAAGGGTTACGAATACTTTCTGTAGGCTCGGTATTTCTGTACTGATTCCAGCCTACGGGTATTTTAGAAACGTTGTGCCATACATTTTTTGTAATTGTAATTATTCTACAAAGGAAAGCTTTTTTTTTGTCCCTTTTCCCATAAAAAAAATAAAATAATAATCTTATCATTTAAATATTTTTTCAGGACATGGTTCTATTATCAGTGTTGTAACGGTTCTCTTGGTGTGATGAATGAGAGTCGGAGCAAACCGCAGCGTGTAGATTGCGATCCATGTTTAATAAACAGCGTAAACACGAATAAACACAAACACTACAAAACAATAAACGTAACGAAAACCAAAGCAGCCTATACTTGTCAACTAACACAGCGACAGGAACAAAGACACTAAGGACAATCACCCACCACAAACTCAAAGAATATGGCTACCTAAATATGGTTCCCAATCAGAGACAACGATAAACACCTGCCTCTGATTGAGAACCACCCAGACAGCCATAGACTTTGCTAGATACCCCACTAAGCTACAATCCCAATACCAACACCAAAACCCCAAGACAAACACACCACAATACAAAACCCCATGCCACACCTGGCCTGACCCAATACATGAAGATAAACACAAAATACTTGACCAGGGCGTGACAAGTGTACATACAGACTCAAATCATTAGCCACTTTATAAATGCCACTTAAATAACGTTTATATATCTTACATTTCTCATATCACATCTTTATATACTGTATTTTTATACCATCTTTTGCATCTTGCTTTTGCCATCGCTCATAAATATATCAGTTTGTCTTTTCTTAGAAGGAATAATAACATCCAATAAAAGTTATACCAAATCAGATGAGGAGATTGTTAGGGCTGAGATGAACCATGGTGCATTGAAGCATATCTGAATCTAGCGTGAGATCCGAAGATTATTATTGCGTCTCATTGAAAACCATAGAGAATATTACACTGGATTTGATAGAGTTTCACCTCTCTTGTAGATATTAGTTAATCCAACGGGTGAAAAAATGTATACTATCAATAACAATACATGATGTCAATAATAATGTAATTATCAATAATAATGTATATTATCAATAACAATATCTGATGTCAATAATAATGTAATTATCAATAATAATGTATATTATCAATAACAATATCTGATGTCAATAATAATGTAATTATCAATAATAATGTATATTATCAATAACAATATCTGATGTCAATAATAATGTAATTATCAATAATAATGTATATTATCAATAACAATATCTAATGTCTTGTCACGACTTCAGCCGAAGTGGGCTCGTCTCCTTGTCACGACTTCAGCCGAAGTGGGCTCGTCTCCTTGTCACGACTTCAGCCGAAGTGGGCTTGTCTCCTTGTCACCACTTCAGCCGAAGTGGGCTCGTCTCCTTGTCACGACTTCAGCCGAAGTGGGCTCGTCTCCTTGTCACCACTTCAGCCGGTGGGCTCGTCTCCTTGTCACCACTTCAGCCGAAGTGGCCTGTCTCCTTGTCACCACTTCAGCCGAAGTGGGCTCGTCTCCTTGTCACCACTTCAGCCGAAGTGGGCTCGTCTCCTTGTCACCACTTCAGCCGAAGTGGGCTCGTCTCCTTGTCACGACTTCAGCCGAAGTGGGCTCGTCTCTTTGTCACGACTTCAGCCGAAGTGGGTTCGTCTCCTTGTCACGACTTCAGCCGAAGTGGGCTCGTCTCCTTGTCACGACTTCAGCCGAAGTGGGCTCGTCTCCTTGTCACGACTTCAGCCGAAGTGGGCTCGTCTCCTTGTCACGACTTCAGCGAAGTGGGCTCGTCTCCTTGTCACGACTTCAGCCGAAGTGGGCTCGTCTCCTTGTCACCACTTCAGCTGAAGTGGGCTCGTCTCCTTGTCACGACTTCAGCCGAAGTGGGCTCGTCTCCTTGTCACGACTTCAGCCGAAGTGGGCTCGTCTCCTTGTCACCACTTCAGCCGAAGTGGGCTCGTCTCCTTGTCACGACTTCAGCCGAAGTGGGCTCGTCTCCTTGTCACGACTTCAGCCGAAGTGGGCTCGTCTCCTTGTCACCACTTCAGCCGAAGTGGGCTCGTCTCCTTGTCACCACTTCAGCCGAAGTGGGCTCGTCTCCTTGTCACCACTTCAGCCGAAGTGGGCTCGTCTTCTTGTCACCACTTCAGCCGAAGTGGGCTCGTCTCCTTGTCACGACTTCAGCCGAAGTGGGCTCGTCTCCTTGTCACCACTTCAGCCGAAGTGGTCTCGTCTCCTTGTCACCACTTCAGCCGAAGTGGGCTCGTCTCCTTGTCACGACTTCAGCCGAAGTGGGCTCGTCTCCTTGTCACGACTTCGGCCGAAGTGGGCTCGTCTCCTTGTCACGACTTCGGCCGAAGTGGGCTCGTCTCCTTGTCACGACTTCAGCCGGGTGGGCAAATCTCCTTGTCACGACTTCGGCCGAAGTGGGCTCGTCTCCTTGTCACGACTTCAGCCGAAGTCGGCTCGTCTCCTTGTCACGACTTCGGCCGAAGTGGGCTCGTCTCCTTGTCACGACTTCAGCCGAAGTGGGCTCGTCTCCTTGTCACGACTTCGGCCGAAGTGGGCTCGTCTCCTTGTCACGACTTCAGCCGAAGTCGGCTCATCTCCTTGTTCGTTCATTCGTCGACGTCACCAGCTTTCTAGCCATTGCCGCTCCATTTTTCATGAATCCATTTGTTTTGTCTTGTTCCCTGCACACCTGGTTTTCATTCCCCAATCACACTGCATGATTTTGATCCTCTGTTCCCCTCATGTCTTTGTGTAAGATTGTTTGTGTTACGTGTGTATCTTTTGTGAGACAGATTGGCTTGTTTTTTTTCTGTGGTATTTTTTCACGAAGATGTTTATTGTGAAACATTATTGTGACTTTTTTTTGCGCGTTTTCCACTTTTGCCTCAAAGTGTTCGCCTGTTCACAAATCTCTGCTCTCCTGCACCTGACTTCACTACTAGTACGCACACATGACATATCAATAACAAATGTATACTATCAATACTAATGTATACTCTCAATAATAATGTATACTATCAAAAATTATGTATACTATCAATAACAATGTATACTATCAATAACAATGTATAGTCTCAATAATAATGTATACTATCAATAACAATATCTAATGTCAATAATAATGTATACTATCAATAATAATGTTTACTATCAATAACAATATATACTATCAATAACAATGTATACTATCAAATCAAATCAAATCAAATCAAATCAAATTTTATTTGTCACATACACATGGTTAGCAGATGTTAATGCGAGTGTAGCGAAATGCTTGTGCTTCTAGTTCCGACAATGCAGTGATAACCAACAAGTAATCTAACTAACAATTCCAAAACTACTGTCTTATACACAGTGTAAGGGGATAAGGAACATGTACATAAGGATATATGAATGAGTGATGGTACAGAGCAGCATACAGTAGATGGTATCGAGTACAGTATATACATATGAGATGAGTATGTAGACAAAGTAAACAAAGTGGCATAGTTAAAGTGGCTAGTGATACATGTGTTACATAAGGATGCAGTCGATGTTGTAGAGTACAGTATATACATATGTATATGAGATGAATAATGTAGGGTAAGTAACATTATATAAGGTAGCATTGTTTAAAGTGGCTAGTGATATATTTACATCATTTCCCATCAATTCCCATTATTAAATGGCTGGAGTTGGGTCAGTGTCAATGACAGTGTGTTGGCAGCAGCCACTCAATGTTAGTGGTGGCTATTTAACAGTCTGATGGCCTTGAGATAGAAGCTGTTTTCAGTCTCTCGGTCCCAGCTTTGATGCACCTGTACTGACCTCGCCTTCTGGATGATTAGCGGGGTGAACAGGCAGTGGTTCGGGTGATTGATGTCCTTGATGATCTTTATGGCCTTCCTGTAACAGATTGGTGTAGGTGTCCTGGAGGGCTGAGTAGTTTGCCCCGGTGATGCGTTGTTTGTGAGTGCTTTTGGTGACAAGCCAAATTTCTTCAGCCTCCTGAGGTTGAATAGGCGCTGCTGCGCCTTCTTCACGACGCTGTCAGTGTGAGTGGACCAATTCAGTTTGTCTGTGATGTGTATGCCGAGGAACTTAAAACTAGCTACCCTCTCCACTACTGTTCCATCGATGTGGATAGGGGGTGTTCCCTCTGCTGTTTCCTGAAGTCCACAATCATCTCCTTAGTTTTGTTGACGTTGAGTGTGAGGTTATTTTCCTGACACCACACTCCAAGGGCCCTCACCTCCTCCCTGTAGGCCGTCTCGTCGTTGTTGGTAATCAAGCCTACCACTGTTGTGTCGTCCGCAAACTTGATGATTGAGTTGGAGGCGTGCGTGGCCACGCAGTCGTGGGTGAACAGGGAGTACAGGAGAGGGCTCAGAACGCACCCTTGTGGGGCCCCCGTGTTGAGGATCAGCGGGGAGGAGATGTTGTTGCCTACCCTCACCACCTGGGGCGGCCCGTCAGGAAGTCCAGTACCCAGTTGCACAGGGCGGGGTCGAGACCCAGGGTCTCGAGCTTGATGACGAGCTTGGAGGGTACTATGGTGTTGAATGCCGAGCTGTAGTCGATGAACAGCATTCTCACATAGGTATTCCTCTTGTCCAGGTGGGTTAGGGCAGTGTGCAGTGTGGTTGAGATTGCATCGTCTGTGGACCTATTTGGGCGGTAAGCAAATTGGAGTGGGTCTAT
>NW_025749169.1:0-26961 GCF_021184085.1 Oncorhynchus gorbuscha
ACCTGTGGCACCTGTATCGTCAGTAGTGTCTGTAGTGTCTGTAATGTCTGTGGTGTCTGTGGCAGATTTAATAAATGTTGACGAAGTAAAAGACCTTCAAAGCCCCCGTTATATCATCCATTTATGAACGTTAATGACATCATAATATATCACGTTTGCCTATTTATGTCCTATATATGTCCTAATGATGCCCTACCTATGTCCAATATAATACTATATATGTCCTAATGATGCCCTACCTATGTCCAATATAATACTATTTATGTCCTATTTATGTCCTAATGATGCCCTACCTATGTCCAATATAATACTATTTATGTCCTATATATGTCCTGATGATGCCCTACCTATGTCCAATATAATACTATATATGTCCTAATGATGCCCTACCTATGTCCAATATAATACTATATATGTCCTAATGATGCCCTACCTATGTCCAATATAATACTATATATGTCCTAATGATGCCCTACCTATGTCCAATATAATACTATATATGTCCTAATGATTCCCTACCTATGTCCAATATAATACTATATATGTCCTAATGATGCCCTACCTATGTCCAATATAATACTATATATGTCCTAATGATTCCCTACCTATGTCCAATATAATACTATATATGTCCTAATGATGCCCTACCTATGTCCAATATAATACTATATATGTCCTAATGATGCCCTGCCTATGTCCAATATAATACTATTTCTGTCCTATTTATGTCCTAATGATGCCCTACCTATGTCCAATATAATACTATATATGTCCTAATGATGCCCTGCCTATGTCCAATATAATACTATTTCTGTCCTATTTATGTCCTAATGATGCCCTACCTATGTCCAATATAATACTATATATGTCCTAATGATTCCCTACCTATGTCCAATATAATACTATTTCTGTCCTATTTATGTCCTAATGATGCCCTACCTATGTCCAATATAATACTATATATGTCCTAATGATTCCCTACCTATGTCCAATATAATACTATTTATGTCCTAATGATTCCCTACCTATGTCCAATATAATACTATTTATGTCCTAATGATGCCCTACCTATGTCTAATATAATACTATTTATGTCCTATTTATGTCCTAATGATGCCCTACCTATGTCCAATATAATACTATTTATGTCCTATATATGTCCTGATGATGCCCTACCTATGTACAATATAATACAATATATGTCCTAATGATGCCCTACCTATGTCCAATATAATACTATTTATGTCCTAATGATGCCCTACCTATGTCCAATATAATACTATATATGTCCTAATGATGCCCTACCTATGTCCAATATAATACTATTTATGTCCTAATGATTCCCTACCTATGTCCAATATAATACTATATATGTCCTAATGATGCCCTACCTATGTCCAATATAATACTATATATGTCCTAATGATGCCCTACCTATGTCCAATATAATACTATTTATGTCCTAATGATGCCCTACCTATGTCCAATATAATACTATTTATGTCCTATTTATGTCCTAATGATGCCCTACCTATGTCCAATATAATACTATTTATGTCCAATTTATACCCTATTTATGCTAAGAAAGGCCACCATTTACAGCTTCTTTGACTCTTCTTTACTCCTTTAACACCAAATCCTATATCATATCCCTGATGTGCTTGATCAACTAAAGGAATGAACAAAGTGCTACCTAAAAATCAAACATTTTATTCCAGGGAAAAACAACCCGAATAAATGCTAGACATTTCAACTGCTGCGCTCATGACTGGTTAGGATCCATCATTCATTGTCTGTCTGATCTGTTCTAGTGGGGAATGATCAGTCTGTTTTCAATGAATGAATCAATGAACATCAACAGGCTTACGTGTTAATTCAAAAGATAACCCAGAGCCGTCACACCAAGCTCTTGGGGGAGACATTTTGCCAACATAAGCACGGCACATAAAAACCATCCAGCTGAGTTATTATGCCCAGTGAATTCCCCAACCGTTAAAACAGACTGTGTGTGTGTGTGTGTGTGTGTGTGTGTGTGTGTGTGTGTGTGTGTGTGTGTGTGTGTGTGTGTGTGTGTGTGTGTGTGTGTGTGTGTGTGTGTGTGTGTGTGCGCGTGCGTGCGTGCGTGTGTGTGTGCGTGTGTGTGTGTGTGTATATGTGTGTGTATATGTGTGTGTATATGTGTGTGTGTGTGTTTGTGTGTGTGTGTGTGTCTTGGCTAACTCTCCTGTGATCAAACAGTAATTGCTCAAGAGCCCACTTTGACACATTGGATGCTGGCGTTTCCGACTGAATTGAACCACAGTGTGGAGAAAGAGAGAGAGAGCGAGCTGCCTCTTCTTCATTGCAGGTGCGATGTGGTGGTGACCCATAGAGGTTTAATAAGGTATCACACTTTTCTGTTAGCTAAACTCCAATGTTTACTTTGATGTTGAATAAATACAAATAAAGACTACAACAAAGGCATTAAACTTAAGCCAATTCACAACTCAGGCTTTTCCCTCTGTGTTTAGTTCCTATTTCTGAATGCCTCTAGATGAGACAATATTTAGAATTCATCTGTCAGAGGTTCCAATAGTGTTTGCAGAAATATGTATGATTCTGTGATGTCCCTGAGCCCCACAGACAGCTGGGCAGGCAGAACAGACTGAGGCTGTCTCGCTGATGCTGTGTGTGTGTGTGTGTGTGTGTGTGTGTGTGTGTGTGTGTGTGTGTGTGTGTGTGTGTGTGTGTGTGGTGTGTGTGTGTGTGTGTGTGTGTGTGTGTGTGTGTGTGTGTGTGTGTGTGTGTGTGTGTGTGTGTGTGTGTGTGTGTGTGTGTGTGTGTGTTGACTGGCCGTTGTGCCTGCTCACGTGTCAATGTTCACACTGTTAACTTGCAGAGTTACTGCCCTGGCTGTCTCTTCGTATCATGTCTCCTCATATCATTCAGCAAGTCCAGCCGAGCATAGAGCTCATTTGGGCTGGTTAGCTTTGGGATAGCTTTGCGTTAGCTTAGGGGTTAACTATGGGTTAGCTTTGAGCTAGCTTTAGGCTGCCTTTAGATTAGCTTTGGGTTGGCATTAGGCTGATTATAGGCTAGCTTTGAGCTAGACTTGCTTGGCTGGCTTTGGGCAACCTATGATTAGATTGGCAGGTTAGCATCATGCACCAACTCAACCAATCCAGGGTGTTTCTTGCATGTGAGAAAATTATGTGAAATAGTAGAAAGCCAGCTACACTTGGGGTGTTTGAAATACAGTATATTGAATGATGATAGTCTTTGGGGTGTTTGAAATACAGTATATTGAATGATGATAGTCTGTGGGGTGTTTGAAATACAGTATATTGAATGATGATAGTCAGTGGGGTGTTTGAAATACAGTATATTGAATGATGATAGTCATCAGGGTGTTTGAAATACAGTATATTGAATGATGATAGTCAGTGAGGTGTTTGAAATACAGTATATTGAATGATGATAGTCATCAGGGTGTTTGAAATACAGTATATTGAATGATGATAGTCAGTGAGGTGTTTGAAATACAGTATATTGAATGATGATAGTCATCGGGGTGTTTGAAATACAGTATATTGAATGATGATAGTCATCGGGGTGTTTGAAATACAGTATATTGAATGATGATAGTCAGTGAGGTGTTTGAAATACAGTATATTGAATGATGATAGTCAGTGAGGTGTTTGAAATACAGTATATTGAATGATGATAGTCATCAGGGTGTTTGAAATACAGTATATTGAATGATGATAGTCAGTGAGGTGTTTGAAATACAGTATATTGAATGATGATAGTCATCGGGGTGTTTGAAATACAGTATATTGAATGATGATAGTCATCGGGGTGTTTGAAATACAGTATATTGAATGATGATAGTCTGTGGGGTGTTTGAAATACAGTATATTGAATGATGATAGTCAGTGGGGTGTTTGAAATACAGTATATTGAATGATGATAGTCATCGGGGTGTTTGAAATACAGTATATTGAATGATGATAGTCATCGGGGTGTTTGAAATACAGTATATTGAATGATGATAGAAATCGGGGTGTTTGAAATACAGTATATTGAATGATGATAGAAATCGGAGTGTTTGAAATACTGTATATTGAATGATGATAGTCATCGGGGTGTTTGAAATACAGTATATTGAATGATGATAGTCATCGGGGTGTTTGAAATACAGTATATTGAATGATGATAGTCTGTGGGGTGTTTGAAATACAGTATATTGAATGATGATAGTCAGTGGGGTGTTTGAAATACAGTATATTGAATGATGATAGTCAGTGGGGTGTTTGAAATACAGTATATTGAATGATGATAGTCTGTGGGGTGTTTGAAATACAGTATATTGAATGATGATAGTCAGTGGGGTGTTTGAAATACAGTATATTGAATGATGATAGTCATCGGGGTGTTTGAAATACAGTATATTGAATGATGATAGTCATCAGGGTGTTTGAAAATACAGTATATTGAATGATGATAGTCAGTCAGGTGTTTGAAATACAGTATATTGAATGATGATAGTCTGTGGGGTGTTTGAAATACAGTATATTGAATGATGATAGTCAGTGGGGTGTTTGAAATACAGTATATTGAATGATGATAGTCATCAGGGTGTTTGAAATACAGTATATTGAATGATGATAGTCATCAGGGTGTTTGAAATACAGTATATTGAATGATGATAGTCTGTGGGGTGTTTGAAATACAGTATATTGAATGATGATAGTCATCGGGTGTTTGAAATACAGTATATTGAATGATGATAGTCATCAGGGTGTTTGAAATACAGTATATTGAATGATGATAGTCATCAGGGTGTTTGAAATACAGTATATTGAATGATGATAGTCATCAGGGTGTTTGAAATACAGTATATTGAATGATGATAGTCATCAGGGTGTTTGAAATACAGTATATTGAATGATGATAGTCTGTGGGGTGTTTGAAATCAGTATATTGAATGATGATGATGCATCAGGGTGTTTGAAATACAGTATATTGAATGATGATAGTCATCGGGTGTTTGAAATATTGTATATTGAATGATGATAGTCATCAGGGTGTTTGAAATACAGTATATTGAATGATGATAGTCATCGGGGTGTTTGAAATACAGTATATTGAATGATGATAGTCATCGAGGTGTTTGAAATACAGTATATTGAATGATGATGATCGTCGGGGTGTTTGATACAGTATATTGAATGATGATGATAGTCATGAGGGTGTTTGAAATACAGTGTATTGAATGATGATAGTCATCGGGGTGTTTGAAATACAGTATATTGAATGATAGTCATCGGGGGGTGTTTGAAATACAATATGTTGAATGATGATAGTCAATTAAGTGTTGAAATACAGTATGTTGAATGATGATAGTCAGTGGGGAGTGTTTGAAATACAGTATGTGAATGATGATAGTCATCGGGGTGTTTGAAATACAGTATATTGAATGATGATGGTCTGGCGGTCTTTAAACTACAGTATATTGAATATTGATAGTCATCGGGGTGTTTGAAATACAGTATATTGAATGATAGTCAGTGGGGTGTTTGACCTGATATATTGAATGATGATAGTCTGTGGGGTGTTTGAAATACAGTATATTGAATGATGATAGTCAGTGGGGTGTTTGAAATACAGTATATTGAATGATGATAGTCGCCAGGTGTTTGAAATACGGTATATTGAATGATGATAGTCATTGGGGTGTTTGAAATACAGTATATTGAATGATGATGATAGTCAGTGGGGTGTTTGAAATACAGTATATTGAATGATGATAATCATTGGTATATTGAATGTGTTTGAGGTGTTTGAAATACAGTATATTGAATGATGATAGTCAGGGTGTTTGAAATACAGTATATTGAATGATGATAGTCATGGGTGTTTGAAATACAGTATATTGAATGATGATAGTCAGTGTGGGGTGTTTGAAATACAGTATATTGAATGATGATAGTCATCAGGGGTGTTTGAAATACAGTATATTGAATGATGATAGTCAGTCAGGGTGTTTGAAATACAGTATATTGAATGATGATAGTCATCGAAGGGTGTTTGAAATACAGTATATTGAATGATGATAGTCAGTGGGGTGTTTGAAATACAGTATATTGAATGATGATAGTCATCAGGGTGTTTGAAATACAGTATATTGAATGATGATAGTCATCAGGGTGTTTGAAATACAGTATATTGAATGATGATAGTCATCAGGTGTTTGAAATACAGTATATTGAATGATGATAGTCATCGGGGTGTTTGAAATACAGTATATTGAATGATGATAGTCATCAGGGTGTTTGAAATACAGTATATTGAATGATGATAGTCAGTAGGGTGTTTGAAATATAGTATATTGAATGATGATAGTCATCAGGGTGTTTGAAATACAGTATATTGAATGATGATAGTCAGTGAGGTGTTTGAAATACAGTATATTGAATGATGATAGTCATCAGGGTGTTTGAAATACAGTATATTGAATGATGATAGTCAGTGTGTGTTTGAAATACAGTATATTGAATGATGATAAATAATCGGTGTTTGAAATACCAGTATATTGAATGATGATAGTCATCGGGGTGTTTATGCAGTATATTGAATATTGATAGTCATCAGGGTGTTTGAAATACAGTATATTGAATGATGATAATAACGGGTGTTTGAAATACAGTATATTGAATGATAGTCATCTGAAATAAAGTATATTGAATGATAGTCAGTGAGGTGTTTGAAATACAGTATATTGAATGATGATAGTCATCGGGGTGTTTGAAATACAGTATATTGAATGATGATAGTCATCGGGGTGTTTGAAATACAGTATATTGAATGATGATAGTCATCGGGCTGTTTGAAATACAGTATATTGAATGATGATAGTCAGTGAGGTGTTTGAAATACAGTATATTGAATGATGATAGTCTGTGGGGTGTTTGAAATACAGTATATTGAATGATGATAGTCATCAGGGTGTTTGAAATACAGTATATTGAATGATGATAGTCATCAGGGTGTTTGAAATACAGTATATTGAATGATGAAGTCATCAGGTGTTTGAAATACAGTATATTGAATGATGATAGTCATGGGGTGTTTGAAATACAGTATATTGAATGATGATAGTCAGTGGGGTGTTTGAAATACAGTATATTGAATGATGATAGTCATCAGGGTGTTTGAAATACAGTATATTGAATGATGATAGTCATCGGGGTGTTTGAAATACAGTATATTGAATGATGATAGTCAGTGAGGTGTTTGAAATACAGTATATTGAATGATGATAGTCATCAGGGTGTTTGAAATACAGTATATTGAATGATGATAGTCTGTGGGGTGTTTGAAATACAGTATATTGAATGATGATAGTCTGTGGGTGTTTGAAATACAGTATATTGAATGATGATATCAGTGGGTGTTTGAAATACAGTATATTGAATGATGATAGTCATCAGGTGTTTGAAATACAGTATATTGAATGATGATAGTCACTGTGTTTAAATACAGTATATTTGAATGATGATAGTCATCGGGGTGTTTGAAATACAGTATATTGAATGATATGATATCATCAGGGTGTTTGAAATACAGTATAATAAATGATGATAGTCATCAGGGTGCTTTGAAAATAGTATATTGAATGACGATAGTCATCAGGGTGTTTGAAACACAGTATATTGAATGATGATAGTCATCAGGGTGTTTGAAATACAGTATATTGAATGATGATAGTCTGTGGGGTGTCGAAATAATAAAGTATTATATTGAATGATGATAGTCTGTGGGGGTGTTTGAAATACAGTATATTGAATGATGATAGTCAGTGGGTGTTTGAAATACAGTATATTGAATGATGATAGTCATCAGGGTGTTTGAAATACAGTATATTGAATGATGATAGTCATCAGGTGTTTGAAATACAGTATATTGAATGATGATAGTCATCGGGGTGTTTGAAATACAGTATATTGAATGATGATAGTCGTGGGGTGTTTGAAATACAGTATATTGAATGATGATAGTCAGTGGGTGTTTGAAATACAGTATATTGAATGATGATAGTCATCGGGGTGTTTGAAATACAGTATATTGAATGATGATAGTCATCAGGGTGTTTGAAATACAGTATATTGAATGATGATAGTCATCAGGGTGTTTGAAATACAGTATATTGAATGATGATAGTCTGTGGGTATATTGGAATGATGATAGTCATATAAGTGTTTGAAATACAGTATATTGAATGATGATAGTCATCAGGGTGTTTGAAATACAGTATATTGAATGATGATAGTCATCGGGGTGTTTGAAATACAGTATATTGAATGATGATAGTCATCAGGTTTGAAATACAGTATATTGAATGAATGATAGTTCGGTGTTTGAAATACAGTATATTGAATGATGATAGTCATCAGGGTGTTTGAAATACAGTATATTGAATGATGATAGTCATCAGGGTGTTTGAAATACAGTATATTGAATGATAATAGTCATCAGGGTGTTTGAAATACAGTATATTGAATGATGATAGTCATCGGGTGTTTGAAATTTATTGAATGAATACAGTATATTGAATGATGATAGTCATCAGGGTGTTTGAAATACAGTATATTGAATGATGATAGTCATCAGGGTGTTTGAAATACAGTATATTGAATGATGATAGTCTGTGGGGTGTTTGAAATACAGTATATTGAATGATGATAGTCATCAGGGTGTTTGAAATACAGTATATTGAATGATGATAGTCTGTCAGGGTGTTTGAAATACAAAGTATTGAATGATGATAGTCAGTGGGGTGTTTGAAATACAGTATATTGAATGATGATAGTCGTGGGTGTTTGAAATACAGTATATTGAATGATGATAGTCAGTCGGGTGTTTGAAATACAGTATATTGAATGATGATAGTCATCAGGGTGTTTGAAATACAGTATATTGAATGATGATAGTCAGTGAGGTGTTTGAAATACAGTATATTGAATGGATAGTCATCAGGGTGTTTAATAGCAGTATATTGAATGATGATAGTCATCGGGGTGTTTGAAATACAGTATATTGAATGATGATAGTCTGTGGGGTGTTTGAAATACAGTATATTGAATGATGATAGTCAGTGGGGTGTTTGAAATACAGTATATTGAATGATGATAGTCATCAGGGTGTTTGAAATACAGTATATTGAATGATGATAGTCATCAGGGTGTTTGAAATACAGTATATTGAATGATGATAGTCATCGGGGTGTTTGAAATACAGTATATTGAATGATGATAGTCATCAGGTGTTTGAAATTACAGTATTGAATGATGATAGTCATCGGTGTTTGAAATACAGTATATTGAATGATGATAGTCATCAGGGTGTTTGAAATACAGTATATTGAATGATGATAGTCTGTGGGGTGTTTGAAATACAGTATATTGAATGATGATAGTCATCAGGGTGTTTGAAATACAGTATATTGAATGATGATAGTCTGTGGGGTGTTTGAAATACAGTATATTGAATGATGATAGTCATCAGGGTGTTTGAAATACAGTATATTGAATGATGATAGTCATCGGGGTGTTTGAAATACAGTATATTGAATGATGATAGTCATCAGGGTGTTTGAAATACAGTATATTGAATGATAGTCTGTGGGGGTGTTTGAAATACAGTATATTGAATGATGATAGTCATCGTGGGTGTCACAGTATATTGAATGATGGGTGTTTGAAATACAGTATATTGAATGATGATAGTCTGTCGGTGTTTGAAATACAGTATATTGAATGATGATAGTCAGTCAGGGTGTTTGAAATACAGTATATTGAATGATGATAGTCATCGGGGTGTTTGAAAATACAGTATATTGAATGATGATAGTCATGAGGTGTTTGAAATATAGTATATTGAATGATGATAGTCATCAGGGTGTTTGAAATACAGTATATTGAATGATGATAGTCAGTGAGGTGTTTGAAATACAGTATATTGAATGATGATAGTCATCAGGGTGTTTGAAATACAGTATATTGAATGATGATAGTCATCGGGGTGTTTGAAATACAGTATATTGAATGATGATAGTCTGTGGGTGTTTGAAATACAGTATATTGAATGATGATAGTCATCAGGGTGTTTGAAATACAGTATATTGAATGATGATAGTCATCAGGGTGTTTGAAAATACAGTATATTGAATGATGATAGTCAGTGGGGTGTTTGAAATACAGTATATTGAATGATGATAGTCATCGGGGTGTTTGAAATACAGTATATTGAATGATGATAGTCACAGGGTGTTTGAAATACAGTATATTGAATGATGATAGTCATCAGGGTGTTTGAAATACAGTATATTGAATGATGATAGTCAGTGGGTGTTTGAAATACAGTATATTGAATGATGATAGTCATCAGGGGTGTTTGAAATACAGTATATTGAATGATGATAGTCATCGTGGGGTGTTTGAAATACAGTATATTGAATGATGATAGTCTGTGGGTGTTTGAAATACAGTATATTGAATGATGATAGTAATGATGGGGTGTTTGAAATACAGTATATTGAATGATGATAGTCATCAGGGGCTTAGAAAACATGCATATTGAATGATGATTCATCGTAAGTGTTTGAAATACAGTATATTGAATGATGATAGTCATGTGGGGTGTTTGAAATACAGTATATTGAATGATGATAGTCAGTGGGTGTTTGAAATACAGTATATTGAATGATGATAATGGGTGATGAAATGTATAGTCATCAGGTGTTTGAAATACAGTATATTGAATGATGATAGTCATCAGGGTGTTTGAAATACAGTATATTGAATGATGATAGTCATCCAGGGTGTTTGAAATACAGTATATTGAATGATGATAGTCAGGAGGTGTTTGAAATACAGTATATTGAATGATGATAGTCATCAGGGTGTTTGAAATACAGTATATTGAATGATGATAGTCATCAGGTGTTTGAAATACAGTATATTGAATGATGATAGTCATCAGGGTGTTTGAAATACAGTATATTGAATGATGATAGTCATAGGGGTGTTTGAAATACAGTATATTGAATGATGATAGTCATCAGGGTGTTTGAAATACAGTATATTGAATGATGATAGTCAGTGGGTGTTTGGGTGTTTGTAGTCATCAGTGGGGTGTTTGAAACACAGTATATTGAATGATGATAGTCATCGGGTGTTTGAAATACAGTATATTGAATGATGATAGTCAGTGAGGTGTTTGAAATACAGTATATTGAATGATGATAGTCATCAGGGTGTTTGAAATACAGTATATTGAATGATGATAGTCATGGGTGTTTGAAATACAGTATATTGAATGATGATAGTCATCAGGGTGTTTGAAATACAGTATATTGAATGATGATAGTCATCAGGGTGTTTGAAATACAGTATATTGAATGATGATAGTCTGTGGGTGTTTGAAATACAGTATATTGAATGATGATAGTCAGTGGGGTGTTTGATACAATATATATTGAAAATGATGATAGTCATGGGGGTGTTTGAAATACAGTATATTGAATGATGATAGTCAGTGAGGTGTTTGAAATACAGTATATTGAATGATGATAGTCATCGTGTTTGAAATACAGTATATTGAATGATGATAGTCAGTGAGGTGTTTGAAATACAGTATATTGAATGATGATAGTCATCGGGGTGTTTGAAATATTATATTGAATGATGATAGATCGGGGGTGTTTGAAATACAGTATATTGAATGATGATAGTCTGTGGGGTGTTTGAAATACAGTATATTGAATGATGATAGTCAGTGGGGTGTTTGAAATACAGTATATTGAATATATTGAAGGGTGTTTGAAATGTATATTGAATGATGATAGTCATCAGGGTGTTCGAAATACAGTATATTGAATGATGATAGTCCGGGGTGTTTGAAATACAGTATATTGAATGATGATAGTCATCAGATTATTGAATGATGTATAAATGATGATGTTTGAAATCAGTATATTGAATGTGATAGTCATCAAGTGTTTGAAATACAGTATATTGAATGATGATAGTCATCGGGGTGTTTGAAATACAGTATATTGAATGATGATAGTCATGAGGTGTTTGAAATACAGTATATTGAATGATGATAGTCATCGGGGTGTTTGAAATACAGTATATTGAATGATGATAGTCTGTGGGGTGTTTGAAATACAGTATATTGAATGATGATAGTCATCAGGGTGTTTGAAATACAGTATATTGAAATGATAGTCTGTGGATTGTTTGAAATACAGTATATTGAATGATGATAGTCAGGGTGTTTGAAATACAGTATATTGAATGATGAATCATCGGGGTGTTTGAAATACAGTATATTGAATGATGATAGTCATCAGGGTGTTTGAAATACAGTATATTGAATGATGATAGTCACTGTGTTTGAATACAATTATATTTGAAATACAGTATATTGAATGATGATAGTCATCAGGGTGTTTGAAATACAGTATATTGAATGATGATAGTCATCAGGGTGTTTGAAATACAGTATATTGAATGATGATAGTCATCGGGGTGTTTGAAATACAGTATATTGAATGATATGATAGTCATCAGGGTGTTTGAAATACAGTATATTGAATGATGATAGTCATCAGGGTGTTTGAAATACAGTATATTGAATGATGATAGTCATCAGGGTGTTTGAAATACAGTATATTGAATGATGATAGTCATCAGGGTGTTTGAAATACAGTATATTGAATGATGATAGTCTGTGGGGTGTTTGAAATACAGTATATTGAATGATGATAGTCATCAGGGTGTTTGAAATACAGTATATTGAATGATGATAGTCATCAGGGTGTTTGAAATACAGTATATTGAATGATGATAGTCATCAGGGTGTTTGAAATACAGTATATTGAATGATGATAGTCTGTGGGGTGTTTGAAATACAGTATATTGAATGATGATAGTCTGTCGGGGGTTTGGCCACAGTATATTGAATGATGATAGTCATCAGGGTGTTTGAAATACAGTATATTGAATGATGATAGTCATCAGGTGTTTGAAATACAGTATATTGAATGATGATAGTCGGGGTGTTTGAAATACAGTATATTGAATGATGATAGTCAGTGGGGTGTTTGAAATACAGTATATTGAATGATGATAGTCATCGGGGTGTTTGAAATACAGTATATTGAATGATGATAGTCAGTGAGGTGTTTGAAATACAGTATATTGAATGATGATAGTCATCGAGGTGTTTGAAATACAGTATATTGAATGATGATGATAGTCAGTGAGGTGTTTGAAATACAGTATATTGAATGATGATAGTCATCGGGGTGTTTGAAATACAGTATATTGAATGATGATAGTCATCGGGGTGTTTGAAATACAGTATATTGAATGATGATAGTCTGTGGGGTGTTTGAAATACAGTATATTGAATGATGATAGTCAGTGGGGTGTTTGAAATACAGTATATTGAATGATGATAGTCATCAGGGTGTTTGAAATACAGTATATTGAATGATGATAGTCATCAGGGTGTTTGAAATACAGTATATTGAATGATGATAGTCATCAGGGTGTTTGAAATACAGTATATTGAATGATATGATAGTCATCAGGGTGTTTGAAATACAGTATATTGAATGATGATAGTCATCAGGGTGTTTGAAATACAGTATATTGAATGATGATAGTCATCAGGGTGTTTGAAATACAGTATATTGAATGATGATAGTCATCAGGGTGTTTGAAATACAGTATATTGAATGATGATAGTCTGTGGGGTGTTTGAAATACAGTATATTGAATGATGATAGTCAGTGAGGTGTTTGAAATACAGTATATTGAATGATGATAGTCATCAGGGTGTTTGAAATACAGTATATTGAATGATGATAGTCATCAGGGTGTTTGAAATACAGTATATTGAATGATGATAGTCAGTAGGGTGTTTGAAATACAGTATATTGAATGATGATAGTCATCAGGTGTTTGAAATACAGTATATTGAATGATGATAGTCAGTGGGGTGTTTGAAATACAGTATATTGAATGATGATAGTCAGTGAGGTGTTTGAAATACAGTATATTGAATGATGATATCAGTCAGGGTGTTTGAAATAATCCAGTGAAATATTGAATGATGATAGTCAGTGGGGTGTTTGAAATACAGTATATTGAATGATGATAGTCAGGTGTTTGAAAGCCACAGTATATTGAATGATGATAGTCATCAGGTGTTTGAAATACAGTATATTGAATGATGATAGTCAGTGGAAATACAGTATATTGTGTTTGAATGATGATAGTCATCGGGTGTTTGAAATACAATATATTGAATGATGATAGTCATCGGGGTGTTTGAAATACAGTATATTGAATGATGATAGTCAGTGGGGTGTTTGAAATACAGTATATTGAATGATGATAGTCTGTGGGGTGTTTGAAATACAGTATATTGAATGATAGTCAGTGGTGTTTGAAATACAGTATATTGAATGATGATAGTCATCAGGGTGTTTGAAATACAGTATATTGAATGATGATAGTACTGATGTGGGGTGTTTGAAATACAGTATATTGAATGATGATAGTCTGTGGGGTGTTTGAAATACAGTATATTGAATGATGATAGTCTGTGAGGTGTTTGAAATACAGTATATTGAATGATGATAGTCATCAGGGTGTTTGAAATAGTCATCAAGTGTTTGAAATACAGTATATTGAATGATGATAGTCATCAGAGTGTTTGAAATACAGTATATTGAATGATGATAGTCATCAGGGTGTTTGAAATACAGTATATTGAATGATGATAGTCATCAGGGTGTTTGAAATACAGTATATTGAATGATGATAGTCATCAGGGTGTTTGAAATACAGTATATTGAATGATGATAGTCTGTGGGGTGTTTGAAATACAGTATATTGAATGATGATAGTCTGTGGGGTGTTTGAAATACAGTATATTGAATGATGATAGTCTGTGGGGTGTTTGAAATACAGTATATTGAAATGATGATAGTCATCAGGGTGTTTGAAATACAGTATATTGAATGATGATAGTCTCAGGGTGTTTGAAATACAGTATATTGAATGATGATATCAGGGTGTTTGAAATACAGTATATTGGGATGATAGTTGTGGGGTGTTTGAAATACAGTATATTGAATGATGATAGTATCGGGGTGTTTGAAATACAGTATATTGAATGATGATAGTCATCAGGGTGTTTGAAATACAGTATATTGAATGATGATAGTCATCAGGGTGTTTGAAATACAGTATATTGAATGATGATAGTCAGTGTGGGGTGTTTGAAATACAGTATATTGAATGATGATAGTCATCAGGGTGTTTGAAATACAGTATATTGAATGATGATAGTCATCAGGGTTTGAAATACAGTATATTGAATGATGATAGTCAGTGGGGTGTTTGAAATACAGTATATTGAATGATGATAGTCATCAGGGTGTTTGAAATACAGTATATTGAATGATGATAGTCTGTGGGGTGTTTGAAATACAGTATATTGAATGATGATAGTCATCAGGGTGTTTGAAATACAGTATATTGAATGATGATAGTCAGTGGGGTGTTTGAAATACAGTATATTGAATGATGATAGTCATGGGGTGTTTGAAATACAGTATATTTGAATGTCTGTGGGGTGTTTGAAATACAGTATATTGAATGATGATAGTCTGTGGGGTGTTTGAAATACAGTATATTGAATGATGATAGTCTGTGGGGTGTTTGAAATACAGTATATTGAATGATGATAGTCAGGGTGTTTGAAATACAGTATATTGAATGATGATAGTCTGTGGGGTGTTTGAAATACAGTATATTGAATGATGATAGTCAT
Organism: Oncorhynchus gorbuscha; assembly: GCF_021184085.1. NCBI lineage: Eukaryota > Metazoa > Chordata > Actinopteri > Salmoniformes > Salmonidae > Oncorhynchus > Oncorhynchus gorbuscha. The sequence continues at coordinate 15,895 of NW_025749169.1, forward strand.
TGGGGTGTTTGAAATACAGTATATTGAATGATGATAGTCATCGGGTGTTTGAAATACAGTATATTGAATGATGATAGTCATCAGGGTGTTTGAAATACAGTATATTGAATGATGATAGTCATCGGGGTGTTTGAAATACAGTATATTGAATGATGATAGTCATCAGGGTGTTTGAAATACAGTATATTGAATGATGATAGTCATCAGGGTGTTTGAAATACAGTATATTGAATGATGATAGTCTGTGGGGTGTTTGAAATACAGTATATTGAATGATGATAGTCATCAGGGTGTTTGAAATACAGTATATTGAATGTTTGTTTGAAATACAGTATATTGAATGATGATAGTCAGTGGGTGTTTGAAATACAGTATATTGAATGATGATAGTCATCAGGGTGTTTGAAATACAGTATATTGAATGATGATAGTCATCAGGGTGTTTGAAATACAGTATATTGAATGATGATAGTCATCAGGGTGTTTGAAATGAATTGATGATAGTCATCAGGGTGTTTGAAATACAGTATATTGAATGATGATAGTCAGTGGGTGTTTGAAATACAGTATATTGAATGATGATAGTCATCAGGGTGTTTGAAATACAGTATATTGAATGATGATAGTCATCAGGGTGTTTGAAATACAGTATATTGAATGATGATAGTCATCAGGGTGTTTGAAATACAGTATATTGAATGATGATAGTCAGTGGGTGTTTGAAATACAGTATATTGAATGATGATAGTCATCAGGGTGTTTGAAATACAGTATATTGAATGATGATAGTCATCAGGGTGTTTGAAATACAGTATATTGAATGATGATAGTCATCAGGGTGTTTGAAATACAGTATATTGAATGATGATAGTCATCAGGGTGTTTGAAATACAGTATATTGAATGATGATAGTCATGTGGGGTGTTTGAAATACAGTATATTGAATGATGATAGTCATCGGGGTGTTTGAAATACAGTATATTGAATGATGATAGTCATGAGGTGTTTGAAATACAGTATATTGAATGATGATAGTCAGTGAGGTGTTTGAAATACAGTATATTGAATGATGATAGTCATCAGGGTGTTTTGAAATACAGTATATTGAATGATGATAGTCAGTGAGGTGTTTGAAATACAGTATATTGAATGATGATAGTCATGAGGTGTTTGAAATACAGTATATTGAATGATGATAGTCATCAGGGTGTTTGAAATACAGTATATTGTGTTTGAAATACAGTATATTGAATGATGATAGTCATCGGGGTGTTTGAAATACAGTATATTGAATGATGATAGTCTGTGGGGTGTTTGAAATACAGTATATTGAATGATGATAGTCATCAGGGTGTTTGAAATACAGTATATTGAATGATGATAGTCGTCGGGGTGTTTGAAATACAGTATATTGAATGATGATAGTCAGTGGGGTGTTTGAAATACAGTATATTGAATGATGATAGTCATCGGGGTGTTTGAAATACAGTATATTGAATGATGATAGTCTGTGGGGTGTTTGAAATACAGTATATTGAATGATGATAGTCATCGGGGTGTTTGAAATACAGTATATTGAATGATGATAGTCATCAGGGTGTTTGAAATACAGTATATTGAATGATGATAGTCATCGGGGTGTTTGAAATACAGTATATTGAATGATGATAGTCAGTGAGGTGTTTGAAATACAGTATATTGAATGATGATAGTCATCGGGGTGTTTGAAATACAGTATATTGAATGATGATAGTCAGTGGGGTGTTTGAAATACAGTATATTGAATGATGATAGTCAGTGGGGTGTTTGAAATACAGTATATTGAATGATGATAGTCATCAGGGTGTTTGAAATACAGTATATTGAATGATGATAGAAATCGGGGTGTTTGAAATACAGTATATTGAATGATGATAGTCATTGGCCATAGCAACTCATGTAGAAAAACACACTTGAGTGTCACTCCACAGTAACATCTTGTTTTTCATCAGAGACGATTGGACTTTTTTCATCAGATACGTAGTCTTTGGTCTAGCTATGAGATGAGACATAGTTTTCAGTTATCTTGCATTTAATGATATGTTATTAACCTGACATCTCCTAATGACACGTCTGAGATTGCACCAGACTTCTTATTAGCCTGAGGGATGAACTTGAGTGAAATGATGGGTGTCTGTGGTGCAACATGTACAGTTTAAAGTTCCTCATAGGACAGATGGTTACTGATGATACTGAAAGACGGAGTAAGAATGTAGAATGTTCAGGTAACTGCCCAAAGTAAAGGAAGCACCAACATAAAGTGTCTTAATAGGGCCACAATGACCAGCTTCAATACTTGCATTTGTTGATAAAACATGCTCCAGAATCTCCCAGTGTTCATTTTTGTTGAGATCTGCAACTGAGACACACACACACACACACACACACACACACACACACACACACACACACACACACACACACACACACACACACACACACACACACACACACACACACACACACACACACACACACACACACACACACACACACACACACACACACACACACACACACACACACACACCTCCACAACCCCCACATCCACAACCCCCCTTCCCTCCCACACACAGCGTTTTATATGGCCATCTCTGAGTGCAGATGCAGTTGATTGATGGGCAGAGCAATGGAAACAGTGTGTGACACACACCTAGAACAAGAGGTGCCATGGAGCATGAGTCACAGATATCTCTTCTTCTAGCCAGGTAGCCAGAATAATGGGCATTTTTAAATATGATCCTAAGCATGATGGGATGTTAATTGCTTAGTTAACTTAGGAACCACACCTGTGTGAAACCACATGCTTTCAATATACTTCGTATCCTTCAATTGCTCAATTTCTTCCTTTATTTTGACTATGTCTATGCTAAGATATAATGTAAAATGTTTGGAGTGTGTTTTGTTGGGGCTGATCTTATAGGCAGGGCCAGTTTTTGCTGTATGAGCTCTCAGGAAAAGCTCTGAGCTCTAGTTATATGCTATAATTATCTTTTATAACCCGACTGTATGCTACAGATGTGTTCCTTTAATTAGAGCCATGGCAGCAACACTATCATGCCACTGCAGCATTTTGAATGGCTGATCATTTGAATTCAAATTCTAACTAACTAGCTATATGCTATAACTACATGCTACGACTAGGGCCCTGAGTTTCCCTGTTCATATGACCGGACCCAGGAAATACTCCTGTTCATAGGTTCCAATGACATTGCCGTGTCCTTGAGTCTAAGCTGGACCCCGGGTGGTGTAGCTTCAGAGTGTTAGCTAGCTACTGAGCTGTGTGTTGGTCCTCCGTCACCTGTCCAGTTGGGCATCTGGATGTTCACCAGGCATCAAAGCAGCTCCCATGTTGAGTTCCTTTGAGCTTGATGTAAATGTGTCTACCAGCGTGAGGTAGGAGTGAGGTCGGACACGCCAGAACTCTGACACTTCACCAAACCGCCCACTGCTCCATTTGTAGGGCCTCATAAAAAAGTTAGGAGAGCTAAAATATGTGTGTATGGATTTAGATTTTGCGGCGAAGAGTTGAGAACCTCAACAACTAATGCAACTCACCGCTCAGTGGAACGGAGTTGATAAAACCTGTTGACATATCAACTGAATCCATCTCAGCAGTGAGGCCTAGGATGGTCTAGGACACATTTGGAGGAATGTTGTTGTGTTCAGATTTCCGATGCCTCGAGAAAAGATTTTCAATGAGTCTTCCAGAGGCGTGACGGTGGGAGAGACAAGCAAGGGGGCTAAGAGGAGTTCATGCTCACACCCTTGGTAGAGAGCCAACAAGTAGGCCTGCAGGGTGGTTCAGTCAAGGGCTTCATTATCCCACAGTCTCACTGTGAAGAGTCCTGGCTCACATAATACAGGGGAGGAGAGAGAGAAGGAGAGAGATATGTCTGAGGGAAGGAAGCAGCAGGAGGGAGGTGGGTAAGGCCTGGCAGGGCAGACGGGGTCAGAGACAGATAGATGGAGGGACACCATATAGGAAAAGGAGGTAGACCAGAGGAGACAGGAACAGAGCTGAAGCCTGATCAGACAGTTGGCTCCGCCCCTGGGTCTGTAAGTTGGCAAGAAGAGGGGAAGTGGTTGAGAGCATGGAAGAGCAGGGTTGATTGAAGGGGTATGGAGTGAGGGTATGTAAGGGAGGTCAGAGAAGACGAAGAGACAGAACAGTGATTGTGGCATAGACAGAAAGCAGAGAGGAGCGATGCAGTAGTTGGCACTGCCCACGCCTGTGAGCTGGCAGTGCCAGCCGTGGAGGAGGTTCGAGCGCTCTATCTATTGCTGCAGAACAGATGCACTATGCCAGGGCCCATCCACAAGGGTGCCCATCTGCCACGCTGTTCCCTGCCCTGCCCTGCCCCGAGCCTGGCATCCATCCTGGGCAGTGGGCACCCACCCTGCGCCAACCGAAGCTGGCATTGCAGATTTGGGCATGGTATACAGGCGCTGTAATGTCAAGTTAATTGGATTTGTCAAAAGGGAGGAAAGGGAACAACATTGGCACAGAGAAATGCGATGGCAGAATGCAGCTCATCCTCATAGAGGAAACAACAAGCCCTGCATTTATTTTTCTTCTATTCTTCTATGATCTTCCACAAATAGATATCCGCTCGGTGCTAGGTCAAATGGTTGATGCACCGAGTGCTGAATAAACAACTATTTGATTTGATTTATTGGTTACGGAAAGGCAGAGAAGTGTTTGTTTGGCTTTCGGGCTAGAATCTCGGTGCACAGGGGGGTTTTCACACACGTGTCCCGTGTATATATGTATAGGACCCATGTGTGTTTGTCCCTTCGCGCTGCGCCCATGAATGTATGTGCCTGAGGGAGGTGAGGTAGGAACTCGCTACAGTATATCTAGTCCACATGAATTCAATGAGAAATAACAAGGCTTCATCTCTCAGCCCTGCGAGGACCCCAATGTGTGTTTGGCAGTGGCCTCTTTACTGCCTGCACTAAAAGGCTGCTGTGTTTTCATCAGCTCAGGCTGTTAATAGTTATTTTCCAACCATAAGCTCATACATATCGGGACCCCCTTCTCTCTCTCTTTCTGTCACTCTCTTGTTCTCACTGTCTGTGTTTTGTCAATCTCTGACTCTGCCCATTGCAACTCACCATAGAAAGAGAGAGCGAGAGAGAGAGAGAGAGAGAGAGAGAGAGAGAGCGAGAGCGAGAGAGAGAGAGAGAGAGAAAGAGAGAGAATCCAATTTGATATTCCATCCATCACCCATAAAGTCTCTGCCCACAGAGGGACAGATTCATCTGGTTGTATTCCTATGGCCTGATAACATGAGATTGATTACATCAAGTTGATAACTCTTCGTATTGATCTCTGCACATTTTACTACAGAATATCGTTCACGTTCAATCTTCATCTTGGTAGTTTCGTGTGGCTGGAATATTTGTACCCTCTGAGTGGATTTTGGTCATGTTGCATCATACATATTGCACATTTCACACACACATACATACATGCAGACACACTTTCACTCTCTCTCACAGCAAGGAGTAAATTACTGTCTTGTTACGTACTGAGGTGGTGAATTCTAGGGGTTTTCTGTCAGGGTTGTTCGTGAGAAATGCGGATTGATTGAAAGTGAAACTCAGAGAGGCCAGGGATCAGTGCTCCCATCCTGTGAATAGTGGATCGTAAATCCAACTCCACAGATTGAGCTTGATCCAAATGGCTGAATCCAAAAGTTAAAACGTGCAGGACTGCTCCCAATCCGCTGTGGGAAAAGTGGAGGAGAAATGTCTCTCTTTCATGGATAAAAGCATACACAATCTACAATTCTCTTCTGTATTCAAACCCCCAGTTTAACACAGAGCTGTCCCTCTGTCTCACGCCCAACATCTTGCTATCCATGTAAAGAGGACAAAAAGAAGGAGGAAGGATGGAGCGTTGAAATGCAGCCCGTTCTGTTTTTCTTTCTACTCTGGAAGTCAACTGAGATGACATGGTTCATTTAACAGGGCCATGGAGGACTATAAAAATGCCAATAGTTCAGATGAAATGGAGGAGCATTGAGGTGTGTGTTTGTGTGTGGGGGGCGCATGCACGTGTATGTGTGTGGCTGCACGGATGTGTCAGAGCGGATGGAGCCAGTTACCACGGACAGCTGTCTGCACAGCTGCAGCCTTACAGCACACAAGTGATAGATACACATACACTCACACACACACACACACACACACACACACACACACACACACACACACACACACACACACACACACACACACACACACACACACACACACACACACACACACACACACACACACACACACACACACACACACACACACACACACACACACACACATACACACACACACACACACACACACACACATGTTGAGTTAGTGAACTTTAGAGGAGCTGCACCATGCTTGCATTTCACACTATAGAACCCCGGCAAATCAGCACATTGGGTGGTCAACTAGACTTCTGTTATGATTGTACTGGATGTGTCCTATGTGGTGTGAAATGCCACATTAGTTTGTTTTACGCCAGATTGACTCTTCAACTTTCTGCACCTGATTAGCAGTTAGCGGCGTTGGTGCAGTTAGCGTTAGCAAACCTTTGGGCAGCTCTGTACCTAGGCTGGCCAGGTTAGCGCCAGCTAACCCTTGGCACTGAGAGAATCCTGAGCCTCAGCGTCTGATCGTGTAACGCTAGTTACAGTTGGGCCTCACTTGTCACTTTTACTCAATGTATACATCAGGATCCGTCCCCTCGCACCAAAAAGTGTGCCTGTTCTCCTCAGGGAAGCGAGCTGATCATGACGCTGTGTCCATGTGCATCCAGGCATCAATTTGTTAGTCCTGGCGCTTCTGATCATGGCTCGGAGAATAGATGAGATCCACATAAATATGTAATTATGAATAAAATAGACAAACATAGATGAATAAGCCTGGAAGCACGGAGGCAAACTGCCAGACATTTGAGTTGGAAATTCTAGAAATCACACAATTCCTGCCTAGAGATAATGAAGAGCTCGGTTGATTCATATTATAGTCTGTCATGAGCAATAACAGGCTCTCATTGTCTCATATGTCAACTGGTGACAGGTGTCACCTCTGTTTACTACTCAGAGAGATAGGGGGAGATAGGGGGAGAGATATAATGGGAGGGAGACATAGAGAGAGGAGGGGAGAGATCGAGGGAGGGAGACATAGAGAGGGGGATCAATGGGGAGAGACATAGAGAGAGAGGGGAGTGAGGGAGAAAGAGAGGCTGAGAGAGAACGAAAGAGAGAGAGGAGAGAGAGAGAGAGGGAACAGAGAAAATACCAAAAGAGAGAGAGATTTATTCCCACGATGAAGCCAAGAGGTAGAATTTATGTGAGTTGACTGTTTCTGTTTTTAACACATTGGCTGGGAAAGTTGTTATTCTGTTCCTGGTTTCCTGGACAATGTGTTGGAGATCACTCATCCAATGCGATGAGTGAGTTTGACGTGGTAAGCTGCACATGATGCAGAGGGCAGAAATTCCTTCCAACACACACACATGTACACACACACACACACACACACACACACACACACACACACACACACACACACACACACACACACACACACACACACACACACACACACACACACACACACACACACACACACACACACACACACACACACACACACACACACACACACACACACACACACACACACACACACACACACACACGTACATACACACATCGCACATGCAAATACACACAGAAACACCCACACACACACAATCTCCATGGCACCGGCCTTGTGTAATGCTTGGAAGACATCTGTTCCACAGCACAGCCTGAAGTGGGCCAGGCCCAGTTATTCTGCTTGCAGTGAGAGTCCCAAATTGAAACCTTTTTCCTACATAGTGCACTACTTTTGATCAGAACCATATGGGCCCTGGTCAAAAGTAGTGCTATATAGAGTAAGTGCCAATTGGTAGCAACTACAGTGTCCAGGGTCTCGCTAAATCCTTCTTTAATTTGACTCTGAAGCTGCTGATCTGATGGAGATGAGGATTGCTCATCTGAAATGATTTCTCTGCCCTCCTACCTCCCTCTCTTCTTTCATTTTATCTTTCCTCTCTCCTCATCCCTGCTGGCCTCTGTGTTACTGTCTGGGAAGTCAGAACACAGACTGATACCAATTTTGCATTCTCAAACCGACTTAAGCATTCTGTTTTAGCATGAATACAATACAATTCTCTCTCTCTCTCTGACCTCTATGAAAATGCCTGCATGGGTTGTGTGTGTGCATGCCTGCTTGCGTATGTGTGCATGCCTGCTTGTGTATGTGTGCATGCCTGCTTGTGTATGTGTGCATGCCTGCTTGTGTATGTGTGCATGCCTGCTTGTGTATGTGTGCATGCCTGCTTGGCTTCACACCATTTGATATCTCACAAAAATAAAAATGCTGTGGATTTTTTCCCTGATATTGTCAAACACCTGAGGATTTGGTCTTTTTACAACCATGATCTGAATGAATTGTCGGTAGTGTATTTTAGATTCATGCGTATGTGTCGCTCTATAAGAGTTGTAGTGGTCAGACTTCTCATTGTTTGTTCTGTGATGCTGGTCTATGTGAGGCTGCGTGTGTTCAAACAAATCTGTGTTACTGTGACACATTTCCATTTCATTTGTCACAAGTGTTCGCATGAAGATACAATGTCTGTCTGTGTTGTTATTCATCTCAATGTTATTTTCGATCTGTTTCTCTATCTATTTTCTCTCCTCTCTCCTCTCCCTCCTGTCTCTCCGGTCTCTCTCTCTCCTCTCTCTCATCTCTCTCATCTCTCTCCTGTCACCTCACTCTCATCTCTCTCCTCTCTCTCCTCTCTCACCTGTCATCTACTCTCCCTCTCTCCTGTCTCCTCTCTCCTCTCTCTCCTCTCTCCCTGTCTCTCCCTCTCCTCTCTCTGTCTCCCTCTCCTCCCTCTCCTGTTTCCTCTCTCTCCTCTCTCCTGTCTCCTCTCTCTCCTCTCTCCTGTCTCCTCCCTCTCCTCCCTCTCCTGTCTCCTCTCTCCTGTCTCCTCCCTCTCCTCCCTCTCCTCCCTTTCCTCTCTCCTCTCATCTCTCTCCTGACACCTCTCTCTCCTCTCTCTCCTCTCTCCTGTCTCCTCCCTCTCCTGTCTCCTCTCTCTAGTCTCTCTCCTGTCTCCTCCCTCTCCTGTCTCCTCTCTCTAGTCTCTCTCCTGTCTCCTCCCTCTCCTGTTTCCTCTCTCTCCTCTCTCTCCTCTCTGCTCCCTCTCCTGTCTCTCCTCTCTCGCATCTCTCTCCTGACACCTCTCTCTCCTCTCTCTCCTCTCTCTCATCTCTCTCCCGTCTCCTTTCTCTCCTCCCTCTCCTGTCTCCTCCCTCTCCTCCCTCTCCTGACACCTCTCTCTCCTCTCTCTCATCTCTCTCCTGACACCTCTCTCTCCTCTCTCTCATCTCTCTCCTGACACCTGTCTCTCCTCTCTCTCATCTCTCTCCTGACACCTGTCTCTCCTCTCTCATCTCTCCTCCCTCTCCTGTCTCATCTCTCTCCTGTCTTATCTCTCCTGACACCTCTCTCTCCTCTCTCTCATCTCTCTCCTGACACCTCTCTCTCCTCTCTCTCATCTCTCTCCTGACACCTCTCTCTCCTCTCTCTCATCTCTCTCCTGACACCTCTCTCTCCCTCTCTCTCATCTCTCTCCTGACACCTCTCTCTCCTCTCTCTCATCTCTCTCCTGACACCTCTCTCTCCTCTCTCTCATCTCTCTCCTGACACCTGTCTCTCCTCTCTCTCATCTCTCTCCTGACACCTGTCTCTCCTCTCTCTCATCTCTCTCCTGACACCTCTCTCTCCTCTCTCTCATCTCTCTCCTGACACCTCTCTCTCCTCTCTCATCTCTCCTCCCTCTCCTGTCTCATCTCTCTCCTGTCTTATCTCTCCTGACACCTCTCTCTCCTCTCTCTCATCTCTCTCCTGACACCTCTCTCTCCTCTCTCTCATCTCTCTCCTGACACCTGTCTCTCCTCTCTCATCTCTCCTCCCTCTCCTGTCTCATCTCTCTCCTGTCTTATCTCTCCTGACACCTCTCTCTCCTCTCTCTCATCTCTCTCCTGACACCTGTCTCTCCTCTCTCTCATCTCTCTCCTGACACCTGTCTCTCCTCTCTCATCTCTCCTCCCTCTCCTGTCTCATCTCTCTCCTGTCTTATCTCTCCTGACACCTCTCTCTCCTCTCTCTCATCTCTCTCCTGACACCTGTCTCTCCTCTCTCTCATCTCTCTCCTGACACCTCTCTCTCCTCTCTCTCATCTCTCTCCTGACACCTGTCTCTCCTCTCTCTCATCTCTCTCCTGACACCTGTCTCTCCTCTCTCATCTCTCCTCCCTCTCCTGTCTCATCTCTCTCCTGTCTTATCTCTCCTGACACCTCTCTCTCCCTCTCTCTCATCTCTCTCCTGACACCTCTCTCTCCCTCTCTCTCATCTCTCTCCTGACACCTGTCTCTCTCTCTCTCATCTCTCTCCTGACACCTCTCTCTCCTCTCTCATCTCTCCTCCCTCTCCTGTCTCATCTCTCTCCTGTCTTATCTCTCCTGACACCTCTCTCTCCTCTCTCTCATCTCTCTCCTGACACCTCTCTCTCCTCTCTCTCATCTCTCTCCTGACACCTCTCTCTCCTCTCTCTCATCTCTCTCCTGACACCTCTCTCTCCTCTCTCATCTCTCCTCCCTCTCCTGTCTCATCTCTCTCCTGTCTTATCTCTCCTGACACCTCTCTCTCCTCTCTCTCATCTCTCTCCTGACACCTCTCTCTCCTCTCTCTCATGTCTCTCTCTCTCTGTCTCTCATCTCTCTCCCTGCCTCTCCTCATCTCTCTCCTGACACCTCTCTCCTCTCTCTCTCGTCTCCTCTCTCTCATCTCTCTCCTGACACCTCTCTCTCCTCTCTCTCATCTCTCTCCTGACACCTCTCTCTCCTCTCTCTCCTCTCTCTCATCTCTCTCCTGACACCTCTCTCTCCTCTCTCTCATCTCTCTCCTGAC